>NW_007258197.1:31120-77527 GCF_000164805.1 Carlito syrichta | reverse complement strand
CCCCATTATAAAATGGGCAAAAGATATGAACAGATACTTCACAAAAGAAGACATCCGAGCAGCCAACAAACACATGAAGAAATGCTCAACCTCACTAATCATCAGGGAGATGCAAATCAAAACCACACTGAGATACCACCTAACTCCAGTCAGGTGCCTGTTTTTTATAAATAAAGTTTTATTGGAATAAAATCATGTTCATTTGGTTACATATTGTCTATAACTACTTTAATACTATAATGGCAGAGTTATGACAAATACTGTATGACTCTTTGTGTCTTAGTTAATTCAGACTGCAGTAATAAAAATACTATAAACCAGGTGACTTATAAATGATAAACATTTATTTCTCACAGTTCTAGAGGCTAGGAAGTCAAGCATTTAGCAGATTCAGTGAGGGCCTCTTCCTCATAGATGGCACCTTCTAGCTGTGTCCTCTCACGGTGCAAATAGAAAACAATGTCTTTGGAACCTCTTTTATAAGGACACTAATCCCATTTGTGAAGGCAGATATTCCATGATCTAATCACCTCCCAAAGACTCCACTTCTTAATATCATCATTTTGGGACTTAGTTTCAACTTATGAATTTGGAGGAACACAAACATTTAGACTACAGAATTGTCAAAGCATAAAATAGTTATTCTCCTACTCTTTCAGAAATGCCTACTAAACACTGATCTAAGGGTAGATTTTTGGACATTATTTCCCTAATTAGACCATTATTTCTTACTTGATACCTCTAAACATCTAAGTTTTCCACCTCACTTCAAGAAGCACCAATATAACAAACTTGAAATTTTTTCTACGTTATAAGTCAACAAAAAGAATATTAAAAAATATAGTACTTTGAAAGGAATCTTCAAATTTCACTATTTTATTTAGATAATGACTTACCAGTTTGGATCCTTTATAGAAAATAACTAACTTTGGCTAATATAAACACAAAAAGAGAGTTATTGGAGATATATTTATTATCTAAAATTCTGAATAAGCCTGAGTCCAGAGAACCAAGTCAGGAACCAGGGCAAACCCTGAAGTTTTAAACTGCAGGAACTTAACCATGGAGTCCGGGTATCAATAAATGAATGGCTGAACTGTTGCATTCAGTTATGTAGTATTCCTTTCAAAATTCAAAGTCCTAGAAGAAAGTGTCTGATTAGCCATGTTAGATCCTAGTTCATCCTTAAAAGATGAGTAGACACCTTCCTCCCCCACCAAAAGAGCCTGCAAGGGCAAAGAGATAATTCCTCAGGCGGAAAAGCAGGGCGTTATTAGAAAAGCATCATAATTTCAATAGACAATAAACCAACAAATGCTCAACACCAGTCTTTTTGGAAAGGAGTGGTAGAAGTTCAAATTCAGTTTCCAAAATCCACTTCGGATTTAGATTGAAAAGGTAATACACGATCTGAAATGAAGCATTTCTCAAGAAGTTTGCCCTTATATTCAAATCACAGCAGATTTAATTTAGACTTGGCTATTTCATTTTTGCCTTTCCACAAGTTCTTCTCACCTTTTCCTCGTACTGTCCAGCCTCCATATGACTCTTAGAGCAGTTTCCTTTACCATGAACCTGTCATGGTTTTCATAATGCTACTTTATCGCTCATTCTAACTAGGTCCTAGAAGGCAAGAGTGGTTGCCTGAATATTAATAATGCATGTTGTCAGTAGTTTTTCTCTAAATTTCCTATTAAGATACAAGATCACTACATGGTAATATTAAATATGAAAAGTCAAGTTTGCCTTTAATTCATTTAATGAACACTGAATTCCTTATCATGTACCAGGTATTTTCCTAAGCTCTCAGCCCTTTCCAACTATTAATAGCAACAATGAGATGTAGGTACTATGGTTAACCCATTTTATAGATAAGGAAACTGAGTATAAGAGTTTTTAAGTAACTTAGCATCTTCTCTGATGTCACATAGCTGGTAAGTGACAGAGTAGGTATTTTAAGTCAGGCTCCAAAATGTGTCTTTTTAACCCCAGAAACCATGCTGTTCCCTTAAACATTACAAAAAGAACTGGAGATGTGATATTGACCTTATTAGAAACTAAATATCATAAATAGTTTAATTCTCTTGAAGTTCAACTTTGTGGACTCTCAGGTAGCAAAGTTGCAGTACAAAAACCATCATCTTGTAATTACCAATGTCTACCTATGCCTGACTCAGTTGTCTGACTTTTTATTTTTTCATGTATTTATTTACACAACAAGCATGTAAACAGAGTGCTGTATCCAGCAGCCCTCAAAATATTGGAGACACCAAGAGGCATATGTTTATGGTATCAGAGGAGAAGTATCTAATCCAGACCTGAAGAGATCAAGGGGAGGCTCTCAAAAAGACCGTTAGACTCCATGGAAGGTGACCATGTAGGAAGGAAGGTGGTGACTAGGGGAGAGCTAACTCCTATAGTGAAGAGCTTGTACCCAGACTCTGAGGCAGGAAGCTGCATGTTGAGTACAGTCATCATCTAGGAAGTGTCTCAGAGTGGAGTCTAAACTTAAACTGTCTAATATGGTACACACTAAACACAGGTAGACATTTAATTTTAAATGTGCTTAAATCAACTATAACAAAATTAAACTTCTCAGTTACTCTAGCCATATTTCAAATGCTCAATATCTACCTATGGCTAATGGCTACTATATGGGACAGTGTAGATATAGAACAATTCCATCATCACAGAAAATTCTGTTTGGATAACACTGCTCTAGACTGTCAGCCTAGGGTCAACCTTAAAAATGTTAATTTTTAAGTCAAACCTAAAAGTAATGAAGCAAAATATCTGAGGACGAAATCTGGGAATCTGAATATTTTAACATGGCCCTAGGTAATTATGATCAGAAACCAGAACTGTAAACCATGACAAGGGCACGGTGACTGACGAAACCGGTATAGGATGCAGAGACAGTTCACGAGGAGCATTTGGACATGAAGCTTAGGGACCAGGATTTACATCTAAAGATGAAGAGATCCTTTGAAAGGAAGGAAGGAAGAAAGAAATTCAATTAAATGAGCGCACTTCAAACTTTTCTTATTCTGCTGCCAGCCTGGTCTTCAGAAAACTCAGACATACTCTTGCCAACAGCCTTCTTCTGGCTAACCTCCCTATTGCTTTTAGCTAATAACTAAAATCTATAGGATGACATGCAGACATCACTATCTCAAGAATCCTTCTTTTAGACCTCTGACTCTTCCCTTCTTCCAACTGTACCATGACCCTGGGTGGTAATCTCAACCTTCCTTCACTTTCTCTACAAAGATTAAAAATCACCGCATTTAGTATCCATTATAGACTCTTAGCTTTCTGAAGGCAGAGCCTGTGTGATTATCTGCCTAACACCCTGAGGAGCACTAACTCATAGTAGGTGTTTTACAAATATTTGAGGAATAATTGAATAAATATTTTTAGAAAGCCTACTGGTAGCAAATTAGGAAATAAATTGGGGTAAAGTTGAGGATGGCAAGGTATAAAGTAGAGAGCCAGTTGGAAGAGTGTCCCAATAGTCTGGGTGAGCAATGGTTGTGATTCAAACAGGGGCAGTGGCAGTGAGTATGGAAAGATGGGGACAAAACTGAGAAACAGAAAAAAGGAAAATAGAGCCAATAAGAATTTCAGAGTTCATCTAGACAAACAAAGATACTTGATCAATTGTCACTTTCTGCTTCTTTAGTATTCTATTCTCTTCACCCATACTATTCATATGCCTGCAGTTTCCTCTCTTTGACCCAACATCCCTTGGTCATTCTTATTCCCACCAGTCATTTTTGACCTCTGCTAGTCTATAACAAATGCATTTCCTCAAATGCTCAGGGCCGTTAACCGTAAGGGTCCTCAGTAAAGGCTCCTAGTTGGCCCTCTCTAATCCGAGAGCTATGGTTTTATTTTTCTATTAAAAAGAATGAAACTTAGCAGGATGCTCATTTGTCTAAAAGCAGAGCATCTCACAAACTCTGGGCTTGCTTTTCTGTAAATGTCAGTCCTCAGAAGATAAAGAACTCTTGAAAAGGTTGTCTTATATAACTATCTCCCTTTGACTCACACCTAATTCCACTACAATGCAGCAGCATCAATGAAATAATGTCGATGATAAATGGTATCAAATTCAAAATCTTATGTTACATCTCTAATTTATTCTGCTGTATCACTCAGGATCTGCATGATCAATAGCCACACTAGTCACTCCTTTACACTCCAAAGGCCTGGGTGAACTGTACAATCTTGCATTTTGTTACACTCCTCTGCAACACCTTTGGACTACTCAGTATGTGTGTGTGTCTGACCTTACCATGTGAAAGTGAGCAAGCAGGCATAGTAAACCATTCCCTGAAGTTAACAAGTTGAATTATTTTTCTTCCATTGAAAACTCCCCAATTACCTAACCTGCCTTCAATGGATAGAATAGCCAAGCTCTGAAATAACCCCAGGCAATCCTATTAACCTTTTTCAAATTTACTCCTTAACTTGAATCTTCTGCTTTTAGCCAAGCCAGCCTTTTCACCATCTCCAAAGCCCTTCGCATCTTTTCTCATTGTGATGCCCACAAACATACTTCATTCCCTTCTCCTTCCTCACCTAGCTTCTACCTTTCCTTTAAGATGGTGCTTCTTCACAAAACTTCATTGACTACTCTAGCCACTAGGGGTGTGTCTTAGGTCAGGTTTTCAAATGTAGCACTTAGGTTGGAGAGTCTTATAAAACTGATTTATTGAGAGTGTGCTGTCCAGAAAAGCAAAACAGAACAGGAGTTGAAAAGTAAATAAATATGTGGTGCTACCAGAGATTAGCTTCCATCTGGTCCCACGGGGAGCTGTGGAGTATGAATTTTATCACAGAGTTGATTCTTTCTTGAGGAGGGCCGGTTTTTTTATACCTTATTGTCAGTAAGTCATGAGTTGCTGACTTTTTCAGGAGCTGTGGAATAAACCCTCTATTTGGGATAATTTCCTCAGACCTAGCACAATCATCCAGGGACTTCTACAATAATTCTCACAGCAGCTGGAGCACCGCCGGTGAAGAAAATCTGGGTAAGGCACCACTGTACTGTGAATTTTCAATGAGGGTAGAAACTTATCTTTGGAGGGCATCTTTGACATAATAATGGTTTGTGGGTCTCCAAAGGGCTCCAGTATTAAACAGATGGGAATTAAAATTTTATGGGAGGAAGAAATAATTAGGGGAAAATGTCTGAAAGACTTCTTAGTGGGGCAATAATAATTTTTTTAAAAAGGTCAAGAAACACTGCAATATAGGATGCAATCTGTTTGTTCTCATCACTTAATTGTACATGCATTCATATTTTTTTCTATTCCCTTCAGTGTAGAGCACAGCAGCATATAACAGATAGCAATGGTTCTCTATTTGTGAAATGTATACATAGCAGATGCCCCTAGTCATGTGAAAATTCCCACCTGGATCTGTTGTTTTTCTCCTTGATTAGATGATGAGACTTTCCCTCACATGCTCTCATCTTCATCCAAAGTGTTTAAGTTCAAAACTCTCAGTTCCAAGAGTTCAAGGTAACACTGAGCTATGATCATACCACTGCAGTCCAGCCTGGGTAACAAAGCAAGACACCGTTTCTAAAAAAATTAAAATAATTTTAAAAAAAGACTCTCAGTTCAGGGTTTAAAAATATTCAGTGTTGGTGGGTGATTAACCAACTTCATCCATTCTACTTTACTTCCTGGTCCTGAAAAAAAGACTTTTCTTCCCTTGCCCACTTCCTCCGTACATTTCTCTCTAGTTCTTATGGCTTGTCCCTTTCTCCGTTACCAGCTTTCAAGTCTGAAAATCTACTCCTTTCAAGTTTGAAAATCTACTCCTGCAAATTTGCATTTACTAGCTAAGCTATATCTCTCAGCTCCAAACCTTCCACACTCACTTTGTCATGCTGGGACTGGGACTTTTTCAATTGTCTCTTTCCATTGCTAGAGGGCACCAGTTCACCAAAGAAGGTACCATGAAGGGGCACCAAAGGGCAGGTGAAGAGATATGGTCCTTCCTGAGTGTTTCCTGCTCCTGTCAGGGTCAGCTCAGCAAAGCTCTTTACCTGGAAAGTCGCAGTTGGTTCTGGTTTCCAATCTTATTAATATCACACTCGTAGAGCTATCTTCTTTGTGTCCTTCAGAGATACCAGCACTGGCTGTTCCATGTCACATCCCGTAGGGTTCCAGTTCTCAGCTCTGTGATGCCCCTTTGCCAAACACCTGTTCCAACCACTTCTCTTTATTCTTCCTGCACTTACTAGGGGTTACCTCAGTGCTTCTTTTTGGCCTTTTCAGTTCCCAATTCCTTATATTAAATTATCTCTGTTAAAATAACTGCTGAGTGTTGTAAGTGATGTACAAGGTAGGTGATCAGCATCATTTTCTTCTGCATTATGGCAAGAAAGAAATATTTAAATTGTAAAAGTAAATTGTACATTAAGGTAATAAAATACAGTGGATTTTTAAATGCCTTTTTAAGACTACATTTGAACTTAATTTGTTTTAATAAACCAAAAATTTCAATGTGTTTGAAATAAATAAATAAATAAATAAAAATAACTGCTGAGATTTCTATTTTTCTGACTAGCCTGCAGCTCCGAACACTAATATGCTGTCCTTGGTCTGTGACTTCGCTGATTCTTTGTTTTTGCTTTGTAAAAACTGGAGAAAAAGAAGATACTACCTTCAGGGTATTAGAGTGAGAAAGTTGATGAGAAGAGAAATATACCAAAAGGAGCAGAATCATACTTTGAATCATATCTAGACCACTGAATTATTTAAATAACTAGTAGTATAATATTTCTATCTAATGTCTGTGCTGAGTTGAACTGTGTCTGCCACAAACATATTTCAGTACCTGTGACTATGACATTATTTGGAACTAGGGTCTTCACAGATGAATCATGTTAAAGTGAGGTCATACTGGATTTGAGTAGGCCCTAATACAATGATGGGTGTCCTTATAACAAGAGGGAAATTGCGACACCAAGACAGAGATACGTAAAGAGATGACCATCTGACAATTAAAGCAGAGATTAGCATGGTGTTTCTAAAAGCCAAGAAACACCCAGGATTGCTGGCAGCCATCAGAAGCTACGAGAAGGAGAAAGAAGAATTCTTCCCTACAGATTCCAAAGAAAGGTTGGTCCTGCAACATCTTGATTTCAAAACTGTGAAAGAATAAATTTCTGTTGTTTTAAGTTTTTTGCACTAGCCCTAGTAAACTAATACAATGTCCAATTTCTGATATTAAAAAAATTAAAGCATTTGTTTCTTATTTATGTGTGTGACTTCAACATATCTATGCAAATAAGCCACTCTGTTTAACTTAGGAAACAATTTGCATTTCCATTAAAATGACAGTGAGACTAATATTAATGCCTATCTGTGTCCTGGTTCTGAATGAATGATTCCTAATTAGTATGAAACTTAAAATACGTCATTTTGGCCTAAGCTTTATATCTTGGCATTGGCCTCTCATGTAATTTCTTGAGCATTAATACTGAAAGCACACATAACTATTTTTCTATTCAGCCCACAAGTACAGTACAATATTATTTACACAGGCAGACAGATATGAACAAGCCATTTTTGACTTTGCCAGTTATTTATATATCTTTTTAAAATAAGTTATTAGAAAATCACAACTAATATGTCAGTAACTTCTTATTTGTTATTCTCCCTTGCCTAACGTACCTTTCCGTCAATAATAAGGCAAGAAGAATTTTAACCTTAAAAGCCAAAGAGAAACATGTCCCCAGAGTTTTTGCCATGTTAATTAACAGCCAAAAAATAGAGAATTTTCCTTCTTTTCAGTCCAATCAAACTTCAAATAACAGAAAGGCAATTACTTCAATCAGATTTCTACTTAAACCAGGACAAACATGTATTATACTCAGTGAACTGTGGCTATTAGAAGTTCAGACCCTTCATTCCACTTCTTCACAGCCTTGAATTCACAGACTCTGGTTTCCAGCTCTTGTTATGAGCTGACTTGCTGAAGCATTTTTGCCTTTGATCTTCTGCTAGTCCTAATGATGACTGACAACCTTGTCCATGAAGACCATGGTGAATTTCTTTGTCCTGGGCAATTTCTAGGAATATGTTTTTATTTAAAGGGATCTGTCCTTTCTAATATTCTCTTTATCACCTTCATTAAGGCCATGGCTGCAAGTCTCTATAATGTCCAAGCACAAATCACAGCGGTCTCAACTTTTAGTACCCCCAGCCTCCTATCTGTCTCATCCTAAATGGTCTCCAGTACCCTAGAAAGGAAGTCAACTGGAGTCTCCTTTATGCTTCTTTAAGACATTTTTTTGGTTTTATTATTTCCTTTTTGTGAAAGGGGAAGCATCATAGTTTAGTATCTAAGACTTTTTAATTAAAGTGGAAAGGCTTGGGTTCAAATTCTAGGCTCTGCCACTTATTATCCATGTGTCCTCAAGCAAATTATTGAAACTTCTATGAAATCAATTGTCCTCATTTATAAGATAGAAATGGTGAATATTTGGGGTTATTTTCGAGGATTAATGAGACAATATATATAAAGTGCTTAATACTCAATATAATAAGTAACAAAAAAAGTTAGCACCAGTCTTCCATTGTTTGATATTTAGCCATAGTCACATTTATATTAGACCCATGTAAACTCTGGCACACCCTGTATTCCCATGGAGACTAAATACTATATCTCAGGGCAAACAAAAACCCCAATTTTATTTCATTGATTATAGCATATCCATACAAGGACACTGTTTGTGTATGGGATATGGATGATCTTTCTATGCATCGAACAATGAATAATTACCTTCGATTAAATACTAGCTTTAAAATACATTGTATCTATACAAGAGATAAATGAGAGAAAATTTTAAAAATAAATACATTCAATGAGATCCACATTATTCTTCTGTTCATCTTAGTTATCAGTGTGTTTTTGCTTTTAGTTTTGTTTTTACCATAGTAAAGATATTGAATTTTGTTTTGCAAATTGAACCAAGAGAACCAAAATTTGTTCTTGTCCCTCTGAGAAATATTATAGATTATTTTGTTCCATGAATAGTATAATTACCTCCACAACAACAGAAGACTGAGAAGTCACAGGTGTTAGGTTTTGCATTGCAGACTGTGGGTGAAACCATCATTAAAAGCTTTGTTCTCAGTGTCACCAAAAACAGGAATCACTGTGCGCTTCACAGTTGCCAACATGTGAGTGTATTCATAGAGTCAGACTTTCTCAAACATCTCAAACCAACCTCTCCTGGAGGAGGCTACCCATTTTAGAACATAACTTTCATCGTGCCATTCTCTCCCTCATCCACAGAACTGACAAGCGCAGCAGGTGTCCAGAACTACAGGAGCTCTCCTTGAAAGGCACGTGTAGTGAATCTTTACTGTCATGAGTCTTTACTGTCAAATGTCTTTTCCAAACACACAATTTTTAAGACTTCTTATGACTGTGCTGAGATGAGACTGTCTCCTTTTCAATTTATGCATGTCCACCATCATCCTCCCACAGATCTATCAGGCATCACGTCTCCTTTGCAATGATCAGAGAGAAGCAGCAGAGTCAAGTATGACTCCAATAGTTTTGACCTAAGCAAATGAAGGATGATGTTGTTTAGATGGGGAAGAATGCATAAGAGGCAGGTTTGGGGGAAAGGGAGTGAAGGCAATCACGAAAGGAGTTTTATTATTATGTTGGAAGCATCTATTTTCTATTAACATCCACATGAAAATTTCAAGTAAATAATTGAATATGAAACTCTGGAGTTCCTGAAAGAGATCAGGGCTGGACATATATATATGTGGTAGCTTCCAGTATACAGATGGTGTTTGAAGCCATGAGACAGAGCACTAGCCAATGGTGTTAGGATAAGAAATAAGGAAAAAGAACTGACTTTTGTGACACCTCAGCAAATATAAGATGTAAGAAAAATAAGAAGAAATACACAATTATACTAACTGCTTTGCTTCTCCAGACTAAATATTCCCACATTCTAATCATTTTAATGGGACATGTTTGCCCAGTCCATGTTTCACTTTACTTGTTCGAGAAGTAAATTAACCTCTTATAATTTAGCATGCAGAATGGAATACAGCAGATCGGTCACAGCAGGAATTGAACAGAGGAAAGAGGAACTGATACATTCCATGAGCTGAATCCAAGACTTTTATTAGACCATGTTTCCTTATTGTCTTTAAAAAGTCAATAACTTTGTCACTTAAAATCTCTCTTCATTCATAATCTTCACAGTTGTAGTTCTTCTAAAAATATACATGTATCAGGTTAAATTTTGAACCTAAATGTAGTAATTTACATTTATTGCCAATAGATTTCATATTATTGGATTTCTCTCATCATTAGCCAAGCAAGATATTTTTGAAACCAGAGCTAATATTCACTGCATCAAATTTTCTTAGCTTTGTGTTACCACATACTTGAAAACCATGTCTTCCGTATCTACCCATTTTTCTTCCTCAAGCAAATTTACATATGCCCTAGAAATTAGCAGTGTCTCAAAATAATTCTGCTGTATAAATTAACGCCATCACTATAAACCAAAACTTCATTATTTAAAAACATTATTCTTTGTTTTATCCTTTGCAGAAAATAAGAACTATCATGATTGACTTGAACAGCTTGCTAGCAAAATGTTTATTTTAATTACAAATGTTAGTTAAACAATCTTAATTAAAATATTATAAATTTTAGTTACTCTATGTTAGATTTGTTATCTTTTTCTTTCTTTATTAATTTTTCTCTCATTTAAGTTACACATACACAATGTAAATTGTAATATAGTTTACTTTTATTTCTGTGAAAAGCATAATTTATTAGGAAAAAATGTAATGTTGATATTTTCCAGCTGGGATCTGGAAATAAAACTTATTTCCATAGCAGATCGAAGACTGAGATTCAGATCTTCTGAGACTCATTTCAGTGCCTTTATCCCCAGTTGTGAGCCTCTGGTGCAAATTAAAGATACTAAAGAAACTGAACTTACCAGCTGCACCCCTTTAACTATGAAATAATTATTTGTCCATTTGCATTATACAATCCTTATCTTGAGCTAGTTAGTTACAAAACCAGAATATGCCAGAAAATAATATGTAGTCTACAAGTTTCAAAATATTAAAGACTGAAATAAGGTCAGAATCAACATCAGCAACAGCAGCATAACTATTATCTTTACAAAATAAATATGCACTTCATTTATACAAAGATTACTGTAAAGACAAAATGTGTCTGTTAATAGTCAAAAAAAGAGGAAAACTTCATTTTCTTGACAGATAAACACAGAAATGGCATAGTCATATTTCATAATTTGTCAGAGTCCTTCCAGTCACTGTCAGAAGCACTTTCTCTAAGTATTTACTCTGCTGAATCATAATATTATGAACAACAAAAATTGCCCATCTTTTGATTAAAGAAAATATTTTTTGCAAAATACAATTGATCATGGCAAATGATGTGCTTTGTGATTAGCTTTCGTGAAAATTTTCATAATCATTCACCTAGTAACTGGCAGAGATTGAACAATATGCTCTAAACACATTTTAAAATAAATTTTAAAACAGGAAAGTATTTTAAAAGAATTTTATACAAATTGCTGAACTAGCAACGACAAAAATTAACTGAAGATAGGAGGAACTCTGGACATAGGCACACACCAAAGACAGCTTTCTCTCTGAGAGTATCTGCTAGAACATGGAGGACTTGCACCTCTGTTTTGAAGAATAATGAGAGTTCTGGAAAAAGAAAATAAAGTCTAGGGTCTATTCAAAGTGAACACTTTAGTAAGAGAGCCAGACATAAAACTGGAGTGCTAACGGGTTCTATCTGTATAGGATAAGCAAGATATAAACCTGCTGTCCCCTACCAACAAAAACAAAAACAAAAAATGAAGTAAACTTGCCTACCTTTATCTTAGTGTTGGATAGAGAGGCATAATTTTATTTTTATTTTTTTTTTTTTGAGTTGGAGTCTCACTCTGTCGCCCAGACTGGAGTGCAGTGGCCGCTCCCGGCCACCGCAGCTCGACCTGCTGGGCTCCGGCGATCCTTCCGCCTCAGCCTTCCAAATAGCTGGAATTACAGGCGCGCGCTACCACGCCCGGCTAATTTTTTTTTTTTTTTTGATTTATTGTAGAGATGAGGTCTCGCCTGTCCAGGCGGGTCTTGAACCCACGGGCTCAGGTAATCCACTCAACTCAGCCTCCCAAAGGCACGGGATTACAGGCTGAGTCACCAAGCCCGGCTGGCATAATATCTTTCCAGAAAATTTACAAATACAAAGACTTTGCTTACGAGATTTTATGCCCATATTTATCTTATCTGTGTGGTCTTTAGCAGATGGGAGATACCTTAAGCTAGGAATTTAATTCAACATGACCAAAGACATCTAGCAGAAGCAATTGAAAATTATCTCCAAATGAATGAAATTTCAAAGCATTAACAAATATTATGTTCCAAATAATCTGCTTGCAGACAAAAATCACAAACAACAAGCATTAGATTCCATCTAGGAAATACCTCAATTAGTGAAATTAATAAACACTTTCTGTAAAATAGATCCATTGATAATATGATTTAAGACACAAACAAGACTTGAAAATATTAACAGAATACAAGTAACTATAAAAAGACAATGCAAAGTTAAACAAGACCAATAAAATTCAGGAAGGAAACAATATAGTAATTTGAATACAAACAGTGCATGGAATAATAGCTGTTTAATATACCTGAAGAACTATATAGAACTAAAAGAAAAAATTTAAAAGTATACATAATGCAGCTTATAGAGACAAAGAGATGAAAAATAACAAAGAAAATTTAAGAGACATAGAAGATAAAATATGTAGGTCTAACATAATTATAATTATGTTATAATACTATAAAAAGAATATTATAGTACTAGAAAAGACAATTAAGAAAATGGTAAAAGGTACTATATAAAGGCACTATATAAAGAATTTCCTGAAATCATTGAAAAACATTAAACAAATTAATCCCAAGCAAATAAAAAAATTCATATTAAGAATTCACATTGTGAAGCCACAAAACACCATAAAAGGAGATCTTGTTATTTATTTGTTTGGTTTTTATTTATTTTAAAAAATATATTTTTTTAAGATGTGGGGTACAACTCAGGATTAGGTATTCAAGTGGTCATTGTACAGGTAAAGTTTGAGCCTCTCTCTTTGGTCAGCACTTTGCCTGGTTTGAGATCAGCTATCCTTATTGATGCTATGTATACCTCTCCTCACTCCCCTGGTAGTATTCCACTACTGCCATTTCCTTTCTTATAGTATTATAGTAAATGTTCAGGAATTGTTTATGACTGAGAAAATGTGGTACTCAGTTCTTTGTTTCTGTGATAGATCACTTCTAGTCTCTGAATCCATCCAAGTTGCTGCAAAGTTCATATGTTTGTCCTTCCTTATGGCTGTGTAATATTCCATCGTGTATATGTACCACATTTTTTTTAGATTAGAAAATATAATTTATTTAAAAGTAAATTGGGAGAAAGAGAGAAAGAGAAGATTCACCTCCCCAAGGTGAGGGAGGAGATCCACATTTTTTAATACAGTCCAGTTTCTTTTAAATTATCATTATTTTTTTTTAATTATAAAGATATGAGGTACAATTCAGGGTTAGGTATACAAACATTCATTATGCAGGTACCCTTATTGATGAGCTATGCCCCTCTCTATCCCAGCAGTTTCCCTCAACTACCAACCCCCCACCCCAGACAATTTCCCACTGCTGCCAAACGCTTTCTTATAGTATTATAATTGTTCAAGTTCTGCTTATGAGTGAGAACATATGGTACTCTGTTCTTTGTTTCTGTGATAGATCACTGAGTATGATCGACTCCAAATCCATCCAAGTTGCTGCAAAGTCCATATGTTTGTCCTTCTTTATGGCTACATAATATTCCATTGTGTATATGTACCACATTTTCTTTATTAAGTCCAACTTTGATGGGCAACATGGTTGGTTCCATGTTTTTGCTATTGTGAATAGAGCTGCAACAAACATACATGTGCTGGTATCTTTTTTGTAGAATGATTTGAGATCCTCTGGGTATATTCCCAATAGGGGAATTGCTGGGTCATATGGAAGGTCAATTTCTAGTTCTTTCAAAAATCGCCAAACTGTCTTCCAAAGAGGTTGCACTGGTTTGCATTCCCACCAGCAGTGTAGAAACATTCCTTTTTCTCCACATCCTCACCACCATCTGTTGTTGTTTGTTTTATTAATGATGGCGATTCTTACTGGGGTTAGGTGGTATCTCAGTGTGGTTTTGATTTGCATTTCTCTGATGATGAGTGAGGTTGAGCACTTTTTCATGTGTCTGTTGGCTGCCTGTATATCTTCTTTTGAGAAATATCTATTCATGTCTTTTGCCTACTTTTTAAAGGGGCTGTTTTTTTGTCCTTTCGGTGCGTTTGAGTTCCTTGTAGATCCTAGATGTAAGGCCTTTGTCAGATATACAGTTGGCAAATATTTTTTTGCATTCTGTGGGGTGTCTCTCTGCTCTGTTGATGGTTTCTTTTGCTTTGTAGAAGCTCCTTAGTTTGATGAGGTCCCACTTGTCTATCTTATTTCTTAAGGCATAGACCTTTAGTGTTCTAAATAGGAATTGGTTGCCAGTTCCAATTTCCATAAGGGTGTCTCCTGCATTTTCTAAGATTCTTATAGTTTGAGTTTTAGGTCTTTGAACCACTTAGAGTTAATTTTTGTGTATGGTGGTAGGTAGGGATCTTGTTTCAATCTTCTGCATGTGGTCAGCCAGTTTTCCCAGCACCATTTACTGAATAGGTTCTCTTTTCCCCAGTGTTTGCTGTTGGAAGCTTTGTCAAAGATGAGTTGGTTGAGGAATTGAGGCTTTGCTTCCGAAATCTCTATCCTGTTCCATTGGTCTATGTGCCTGTTCTTGTACCAATACCAGGCTGTTTTGATTACTGTAGCCTTATAGTAAAGTTTAAAATCTGAAAGTGTGGGGTACCTCCTACTTTGTTTCTTTTGCTAAGAATTGTTTTGGCTATTCACGATCATTTATGTTTCCATATGAAATTCTGTATTGTCATTTCCAGGTCTGAGAAGAACGATGTTGGTAACTTAATGGGTATTACATTGAATCTGTAGATTGCCTTTGGTAGATGGACATTTTAACAATGTTGATTCTTCCTATCCATGAGCATGCAATATTTTTCCATTTGTTTGTGTCTTCTTGGATTTCTGTGAGCAGCGTTTTGTAGTTTCATTGTAAGGTCTTTCCCTTTTCTAGTTAGAAAGATGCCGAGGTCTTCTTTTTCTTTCTTTCTTTCTTCCTTCCTTCCTTCCTTCCTTCCTTCCTTCCTTCCTTCCTTCCTTTCTTTCTTTCTTTCTTTCTTTTTGTGGCTATTGAAGTGGGATTTTGCTTTTTATTTGGGTCTCTGCCTACTTGTTGTTGGTGTATAGGAATGCAACTGTCTTTTGCACATTTATTTTGTACTGAGACTTTGCTAAAGTCCTTTATCAGTGCAAGCAGGTTTTTGACTGATTCTCTTGGATTTTCAAGGCATAGGATCATATCATCAACAAAGAGGGATAACTTAACTTCCTCTTTTCCCATTTGGATACTCCTGATTTCCTTCTCTTGTCTAATTGCCTGAACTAGGACTCCAACACAATATTGAACAAGAGGGGTGAGAGTGGGTAGCCTTGTCTTGTTCCAGCTTTCAGGGGAAATGTTTCTAGTTTCTGTCCATTTAGAAATATGTTAGCTGTAGGTTTATCATAGATAGCACTTACTATTTTGAGGTATGTTCCTTCTATATCAAGGTATTTAAGGGTTTTTATCAAGAAAGGATGCTGGATTTTATCAAAATGTTTTCTGCATCTAATGAGATAATCATGTGGTTCTTGTTTTTACATCTGTTAATGGATTTAAAGGCATTTGTGATCTGTGAATGTTGAACCACTGCTGGATCCTGGGGATGAAGCCTACTTAGTCATGGTGGATGATTGTTGAGATGTGTTTTTGGATCTGATTTGCTAGAATCTTGTTGCAGATTTTTGCATCGATGTTCATAAGGGATATTGGCCTGTAGTTCTCTTTTGTTGTTGGATCTTTAACTGGTTTGGATATCAGTGTGATGTAAAATGATTTGGGGAGAATTCCATTTTTCTCAATTGCCTGGAATACTTTCAGTAGAATTGGTATCAGCTCCTCCTTGTACATTTTGTAGAATTCTGCTGGAAAGCCATTCAGTCCAGGGCTTTTTTTGGTAGGTAGTTTTCTTAGGACAGAGTCAATTTCCTGGGTTGTTATTGGTCTATATAGTGTCTCAATGTCTGCTTGTTTCAATGTGGGGAGGTTGTGTGATGTCAGAAAGTTCTCCATTTCATTTAGGTTATCAGGTTTGTTTCCATATAGGTGTACATAGTAATCTCTGATAATCTTTTGTATTTCTTCAGGATCAGTTGTGATTTGATCTTTTATATTTCTGATTATGCTTATTTGTGCATTTTCTCTCTTTTTCTTGGTCATTCTGACTAGAGGCCCATCAATCTTGTTAATTCTTTCAAAGAACCAGCTTTTAGTTTTGTTGATGTTTTCTTTTTTTTCTTTTTTTTTTTTTTTTTGAGTTGGAATCTCACTCTGTCACCCAGACTGGAGTGCAATGGCCACTCCCGACCACTGCAGGCTCGACCTGCTGGGCTCCAGTGACCCTTCCGCCTCAGTCTTCCAAGTAGCTGGAACTACAGGCGCATGCTACCACACCCGGCTAATTTTTTGACTTATTGTAGAGATGAGGTCTCGCCCAGTTGCCCAGACATGTCTCGAACCCGCGGGCTCAGGCAATCCACTCACTTCAGCCTCCCAAAGCATGGGATTACAGGCTGAGCCACCGAGCCCAGCTTATTTTTGTCTTCTATATCCCGTATCTGGGTTCTTATTTTTGTGATTTGGATTCTTCTGCTAAAGTTAGATTTTTGGTGGTCTTCCCTTTTCAGCTCCCTTAGGTGATTTGTTAGGTTCTCAACTTCTGATCTTTCCGTTTTCTTGATGTGTGCTCATAGAGATATAAATTCCCCTCTCAGAATTGCTTTCGGGGCATCCCAGAGGTTTTGGTAAGATGTTTCTTCATTTTCATTTGTTTTCAGGAATCTTTCAATTTCTGCTTTGATTTCAGTGTTGACTCAGTAGTTGTTCGGCATCATGCTATTTAGTGTCCATGTCTTTGTGGGCTTTGGGGAAATGTTGTTGGTGTTGATATTTATTTTTATTCCACTGTGATCTGAGAATGTACATGGCAAGATTTCAACCTTATGGAATTTGTTTATGTTTGATTTATGGCCAAGGATGTGATCAGTCTTAGAGTATGTTGGTGTATGTATGTATGGTGATGAATGGAATATATATTCTGTCGTTGTTGGGTGGAATAATCTGTAGCTATCTATTAAGTCCATTTGATAGAGTGTTTAGTTTAGGTTCTGGAACTCCTTGTTGATTTTTTGCCTCAATGATCTATCTAGGGCTATCAGTGTGGTATTCATGTCCCCTTCTATAATAGTGTTAGAGTAAATTTCTTTTTTTAGTTTACTTAGTAATTGTGTTATTAATGCTGGTGTTCCTGTGTTGGGTGCATATATGTTTAGGATGGATATTTCTTTTTGATGGATTGAACCTTTTATCATTATGTAGTGTCCTTTTGCAACATTTTTAATTTTGATAGCATAAAGGTTGTTTTGTCTGATATTAAGATTGCAACTCCTCCCTTCTTTTGTGACCAATCTGCCTGGAAACTTATTTTCCAATCTTTAACTTTGAGTCTGTGTGCATCTCTTGAAGTGAGATGAGACTCCTGGATGCAGCAAATAATTGGGTCATGGTTTCTTATCTGCCATTCTGTGTCTTTTCAGTGGTGCCTTTAGTCCATTCACATTCAGGCTGATTATTGAAATATGATTGTTTATCCCTGTCATGAGGTTCTTATAAAGTTTTTCCTTTGTTTGCTTGTTTTCTTTTGACTTTAGGGTTAATGTATGTACGTTTCTTATTGTGCTGTATTCTCTGCTGATTCTGTGCTCTGCTGTTCTCTTGGGAAGTGTGTCATCAATCTTTTTTCTTCTTTATTCTGTGCTTAATACCTTTTTTTTTTTTTTTGAGTTGGAGTCTCACTCTGTTGCCCTGACTGAAGTGCAGTGGCACACTCCTGGCCACTGCAGCCTCAACCTGCTGGGCTCCGGCGATTCTTCCGCCTCAGCCTTTCAAGTAGCTGGAACTACAGGTGCGCTCTACTATGCCCGGCTAATTTTTTGATTTATTGTAGAGATGAGGTCTCGCCAAGTTGCCTGGGCGGGTCTCGAACCTGCAGGCTCAGGCAATCCACTCACCTCAGCCTCCCAAAGCGTGGGATTAGAGGCAGGTAAGTGTCTCCTGTCAAGCTAGTCTGAAAGCTGCATAATCTCTTAGGGATTGGATGTCTGGGAAGGATTTTAATTCTCCTCACTGATGAAACTGAACTTGGCTGGATAGGAAATTCTTGGCTTAAATTGTTTATCTTTGAGGACTTTGAATATAGGGCTCCAGTCCCTTCTTGCTTGTAGTGTTTCTGCTAATAGGTCTGCTGCTATTCTGACTGGTTTTCCCTGGTAGGTAGTCTAACCTTTCTCTCCTGCTACCTTTAGAATTTTTTCTTTTGTGCCTACTTTGTGTAGGTGAATTACTATGTGTCTAGGGGTTGGTCTTCTCATTTGTGTCTTGTGGGGTTTCTCTGTATCTCTTGTGCTTGCCTGGTCACATCTCTGGTGAGATGCGAAAAGTTTTCTTGGATTACTTCCTGGAATACTTACTCCAAGTTGCACTCCATTTCCCTTTCTTCTTCTGGGATACCAATCAGGCACAGGTTCGGCCTCTTGATATAACTGCACATCTCTTGTGAGTTTTGTTCTTTCTTTCTGAGTCTTCTTTCGATGTTTTTTTTTACAGGGAGGGTTAATTCCATGTTCTGGTTGTCAAGTTCTGAGATTCTTTCTTCAGTTTAAGCCTATCCCTGGAAGTGTCAGCTCCAGTGGGCTGGCAAGCCAAGTCCTGAGTATTGCGATGGGGGGACTGGCAAGCCTAGCCTCCTGGGTCTTGGCTCTAATAGGCTGGCAAGCCAAGCCCTGAGAGTGTTGTTGGTTCAATGGGCTGGCAAGCCTAGCCCCCTGGGTGTCTCAGCTTTGGAGTCTCACCTTCTGGCAGCTCTCCTGATTCAGCTGGCTCTCTCAGCTGGCAAGCCAACCTCTGGGGTGCACAACTTTTCGATTCTGATGACCTTCTGCAGCTCTTCAAGTTGCAGCTTTTCAGGGTCGAGGTTCTTATTTCATGCCCAGTAAGAATGAAGGACATAGATAGCTGGAAAGTGAGATAGCTGGATTTATTGAGGACAGAAAAGCTCCCATGATGGGAGGGGACCCAAAGGGGTTACCCCTATCCAGTCCAGTTTTGATGAGCAGCACAGTTGGTTCCATGTTTTTGGTTATTGTGAATAGTTCTGCAGAAAACATATGCATGCAGGTATCTTTTTGGTAGAATTATTTGAGTTCCTCTGGGTATATTCCCAGTAGGGGAATTGCTGAGACATATAGAAAGTCAATTTTTATTCTTCTAGAAATCGTCACACTGTTTTCCATAGAGGTTGAACTAGTTTGCATTCCCACCAGCAGTGTAGATGCATTCCCTTTTCTCCAAATCCTCGCCAGTATCTGTTGCTTTTTGTCTTATCAGTGATGGCCATTCCCACTGGGGTTAGGTGGCTCCTTGTACTAAAAGGACTTTGGCAAAGTCTCAGGGTACAAAATAAATGTGCAAAAGACAATCACATTTTTATATACCAACAAAAAACAGGCAAAGAACCAAATAAAAAGCACAATACCATTCATAATATCCACAAAAAATAAAAAAAGACAAGGAAAGAAATACTTCAGCATCTTCTAACCAGGGAAGTGAAAAGCCTTTACAATAAAAACTGCAAAACACTGCTCAGAGAAATCCAAGAAGACACAAACAAGTGGAAAAATATTCCATGTTCATGGATTGAAAGAACCAACATTGTTAAGATGCCTATCCAACCTAAGGCAATCTAGATTCTCACAATACCCATTAAATTACCAGCATCATTCTTCTCAGATCTGGAATGACAGTACAGAAATTCATATAAAAACATAAATGACCACAAATAGCCAAAACAATCCTCAGCACAAGAAACAAAGCAGGAGGTATCACATTTCCAGACTTTAAACTTTACTATATGGCTACAATAATCAAAACTGCCTGGTTTGGGTACTAGAACAGGCATATAGACCAATGGAACAGGATAGAGATTCTGGAAGCAAAACCTCATTTTCTCAACCAACTCATCTTTGACAAAGACTCCATTACCTACCACTGGGGAAAGGGGAACCTATTCAGTAAATCGTGCGGGGAAAGCTGGCTGACCACATGCAGAAGATTGAAATAGGACTCCTACTTATCATCATACACAAAAATCAACTCTAAATGGATCAAGAACCTAAATGGAAAACCTCAAATTATAAGAATCTTAGAGAGATAGAAACATTAGGAGATACAAAACAGTAAGTAGGTAGGTAGATAGGTGGAGGGAGGAGAGAGAAAATAGGGGAATTGGCTCAATTATGGAGGCTGAGAAGGAAGATACCCTTACAGGAATTGGAAGAGGCAACCAATTCCTGATCAAAATCCTAGATATCCATGTCATAAGAATTAAGATAGACACATGGGACCTCATGAAACTAAGAAACTTCTGCATAGCCAAAGAAACCATCAAGAGAGTGGAGAGGCAGCCCACAGAATGGAAAAAAAAATATTTGCCAACTGTATATCTGACAAAGGCCTAACATCCAGATCTATAAGGATCCAATGAGTCAAAAGGAAAAAAACAAACAGCCCATTAAATAGTGGGCAAAAGACATGAATAGACACTTCTCAAAATAAGACATATAGGCAGCCAACAGACACATGAAAAAGTGCTCAACCTTACTAATCATCAGAGAAATGCAAAAGGAGATCTTAAAAGTAGCCAAAGAGAGATGACCGAAAAGGGAAACTGCAATTAGTTTAACAACTGACTTCTTAATAAAAAATAATAGAAGTCAGAAGTTAGTAAAATAATATATTTTATAGGCTTTAAAATTCAATCACCTAGACGTCCATGTTGACATTATCTTATAATCAAAATGATTACTCATGAAATAGTGAGATATAATCTTTCAAAAATTAGAACATAAAAAGACATATTTAATTCAAATAACTGAGAGAGTTTGCTATAAATATACAATTTTTTTTTTTTTTTTGAGTTGAAGTCTCACTCTGTCTCCCAGACTGGAGTGCAGTGGCCGCTCCCGGCCACTGCAGCCTCGACCTGCTGGACTTTGGTGATCCTTCTGCCTCAACCTTCCAAGTAGCCAGAATTACAGGCATGCGCTACCACGCTCGGGTGATTTTGTTTTTTTTTAAATTTATTGTAAAGATGAGGTCTCGCCAAGTTGCCCAGGCAGGTCTCGAAACCGCGGGCTCAGGCAATCCATTCACCTCAGCCTCTCAAAGTGCGGGATTATAGGCTGAGCCATCGAACCCAGTTAAATATACAATTTTTAAAGACAATTTAAAATGTGTACTTCAGTCAGAAAGGAAATAATCCTAGGTGTATTACTCAAGAATTTTCCAGAGAAGCTGGATCATCTTATGTGTGTGTGTCTGTCTGTGTGTGCGTGTGTGTGTGTGTGTGTGTGTGTGTGTGTGTGTGTGTGTGTGAGTGAGGGGGGGGGGAGAGAGTCAGGGTTCACCAGAGAGATAGAAACAATAGGATATATAAATTAGTAGGTAGGTTGGTAGATAAGTGGGAGGAGGATGTTCTGATGTCCAAGGGCAAGAGAAGAAGAGTGCTCAAACTCTAGGAGGGAGAGAAAGAGAATTCACCTTTTCTCTGCCTTTTTGTCCCATCCAGGCCACCAGTCGATGGAATGGTACCTGCGCACCTTGAGGTCGGATCTTTCCCACCCAATCCACCATCTCACATGACAACCTTCTCCAGAAACATTCTCACAGATACACCCAGAAATAATGCTTTGCCAGCTATCTAGGTATTTTTTTTTAATCCAGTCAAGTTTGACTCCTAAAATTAACCATTTTTCTCTCTCTCTCTCTCCATCCATCTATCCACCCACCCACACTTGGTGTGAGTTGGAGGAGAAGAGAGAGAGAGAGAGAGAGAGAGACTTATTATAAAAAAGTTGACTTGGGTGATTATGGAGGCTGACAACCACCAGAAGATCAAGTGGTTTAGTTCTAGTTCAAAGGCCTGCAGACTTGAGAGAGACAAAGAGATTCATTATAGAAAATATTGACTCAGGTGATTATGGAGTCTGACAACCACTAGAAGAGCCAGTGGTTTAGTTCTAGCCCAAAGGCCTGCAAACTTGAGACTCAAGAAAAACTGGTGTTTTATTTGGGTCCAAGGCATAATAAACCAATTACTCCATTTGAAAACAGTCAAGAGAGAAGAGTTATCTATTCCTTGGGGGATGACGAGTCTTTTTTTTTTTTTCTATTCAATCCTTCAACTAATAAGATGAGGAACACCCACATCAGATTAGACAATCTGATTTATTCAGTCTACCAATTGACATGTTAATTCATTCAAAAACACCCTCAAAGAAACACCTAGAATAATGTTTGACCAAATATCTGGGCACCTGATCAAGTTGATACATAAAAGCAACTGTCATATCACACTAAGTAGAAGATTTGTGGGAAAAAGAAAGATAATGAATAGATATGTGGCAATCTAAACATTGACTATAAAAGAAAATAAGAGAAATTTACTGTTTGGCCAAAAAGAAAGCTAAAACTAAAATACTGACTTACAGTACATTTGAATTGAGGAGGCAGGGAAGAAGGTGACTGAAATTAGAACAAAGTTTACTGAATTATTTTTGTGGAGGTAAGAAATAGTGATTCATTCTGAACTTGATTAAATATTTATTTTAAAATATTTATAGTAATTTCTATAAAGTATTTAGCAATTTTATGTGCCAGTTTATGGGCTAAAACTTCCCACCATTACTCTAGGACGAGTGGAGAAATACAGTTTTTTAAAAATCCAGAATGAGAAGTATAAGATAGGACTTGAGTATATAGTATTGCCTGTATCATGGATTTTTTTAATAACTTCCAAATTAGCAGAGGAGGGAAAAATTGGCTTGAGAATAACAACAACAAAAAAATCAATTGAAAAAGAGGCAAGAAATGAAGGGGGGGAAGTAACAGTAAATGTTACTTAGAATAAAAGAACAAAATAAAATAATATAAATCAAAATATTTGTTGTCATAAGAAATATAAATACACTACACTTTAAGCATATTTTCTAGATAAACGAAATAAATAAATAAATAAGCAAAAGATGACCAAAAGAGTTAAAGGCTATTGTCTCTGGGGAGGAGGAAGTCAGGGTACAGTGGGATCTACTATTTTTCATACAAGGTGTTGTATGATAGAACTACTATTTTCATTTTTAACTGTATACATATATGAATTTCATTTTTAAATTTCATTTTTTAAAGTACCTTGCTTCTGACCAAACCTATGCTATCTTTTCTTTATCTTGTTTCACTGCATAGTAAGTTTAAGCTAAATAAAGAGTTCATGATTCTGAATGCTATACATCACTTAATAATGAATATAAACATCTAAAGTTTCAATCAATAAATATTTGAAAATGAATAAATGATAAATGAATAAATGAATGAAAATTCAAGTGCTCATTTTGCATTGAATGTCAAAACTATATACAAACTCTCTCAGCTATCCTAAACAGCCAAAAATTAGCCCAATTTGCTGAAAATTTCTATCAGACATATTGTTTGTCATCATTAAAAAGACATAAACTGGATATAATATAAACATTTAACTGAGAACATTAGATAAACTATAAATCATATTTTTAAAAACCGATTAGAGGGATAAGAATGCATAGACACCTAAACGACCAAAATTCAGAGGGTGATCCTTTCCTAAGTGAGCACAGCTTGGAAGGCTCTTTCATCCCTAAAAGTCAGGGGAGGCTAAGGAGTAGTAAGCACACTGCACACATGAACAATGTGCAGAAACTTAAAAAAAAAAAAAAGCTAAAATTTAATGATCCTGTGGAATAACATTATAGATGAAAATATGGGAGACCCCAGACAGAACTAGCTAACTCTACCCATCACCCCCCCCAAGGAGTTTTTACTGAGTATATGGCTTATTGCAGGAACCTGTAAAGGAAAAAGATATATCCAGAGGTTGATGGAGCCAGCTCATACCAAATTATGTGTGTCTTGCCCAAGTAGCATGTTAGTAGATCAGAATTACCGATGGTGAGAGTATTTATACTCTGGAAATCAGCAAATGTTGCAAATCAGAATTCCTTTTTAGGATAGTCCATTAAGCATTTACCAGCATTCTACGGGCTATATTCCATGGCATAGAAAACTGCAGGCTGGACAGAAAAGCTGAGTAAGTATAGTTTCAAAGTGCTTAAAACCCAAGTCGTGTTGGAAGGAGTAACTTAAATTTGCTCTGAGGGCGTATGAACAGTGGTGAACTGAAATTAAATAGAGCTACAGCCCAGTCCTGGCCCAACTTAATTCATGATTAGAAGAGATCAGTTTCCAACCCCTGACAAAAGAAAGTGTTCACTTTCTGGAACTAAATCCTATTCATTTCAATCTTTACTTTTTTATACCCAATATCCAATATGCAAAATTATTATATAGGCAAAAGTAGGAGAATACTATTTATAAAATGAGAAAAAACTGTTCATTGAAATAGACTCACAGAAAATTCAGTGCAGGAATTAGAAAACAAGGACTTAAAAATAACTATTATAAATATGTTACAGAGATAAGATTAAAAGGTGGGTATAACAGGTGAAAACGATAAAGAAATGCTAGAGAAATAAAATATTTAAGAAAGACATAAAGGAAAATTTTGGGAAGGCAAAAATACAATATACATTATGAAGAATTCATTTGATGAGGTAAACAGCAGACAGAATAGAGCAGAAGAAAAGACCAGTAAACTCAAAGACAAGTCAGTAGAAATTATTCAAATAAAGCACCAAAAAAGTGTTATATTATACACACATATAGACACATATTTTATATGTAGCTATTCCTCAGTATCTGTGGCTGATTGGTTCCAGGACCTCCTGTGGATACCAAAATCTACAGATGCAAGTTCCTGATATTAAATGGTGTAGTATTTACATACAACCAGACACATAGTCTCACATACTTTAAAGCATATCTAGATTATTTATAATACTTAATATAATGTAAATGCTATGCAAATAGTTGTTATATTGAATTGTTTGAATAATTATAAGAAAAAGGTCTGTACATGTTCAGTACAGATGCAATTTTTAAAAATATCTTCAATATGTGGTTTGTTGACTCCATGGTTGCAGAATCCATGAATATGAAGGGCTGACTATATATATAAACACATACACACACACGCGCGCGCATGCGCGCACACACACACACACACACACACACACACACACACACACACACTGAAAGAGAGAGAGGGAGTGGGGCAAACAAAATATATAAATAATGTTACAAAATTTTTCGGAATTGGTGAAATATTAACCCACAGATTCCAAAAGGAACCACACCTAGAAATATCATAATTAAACTGCTGAAAAACTAAAGGTTAAAAAAAGGTGAAGAAAATCTTAAAACTTGCTAGAAGTTTTTTATTAAAAAAACAGTTAATTTTTTTTTAATTTTAAAGATGTGCATATAATTCAGGTTTAGGTACGTAAGTAGTCATCATACAGGTGAAGTTTGGACATCCCATTGGTTCTCACTTTGACTGGTTTGGGATCAGATATCCTTATTGATATTATGTCCGTTCCCAGGCAGTGTCCTGCTACTGCCAACCCCTTTCATATAGTATTATAATAAATGTTCAGGGTCCACTTATGAGTGAAAACATGTGGTACTCAGTTCTTTGTTTCTGTGATACATCACTGAGTATGATAGACTCTAAATCCATCCAAGTTGCTACAAAGTCCATATGTTTATCCTTCTTTATGGCTGCATAATATTCAATCATGTACATGTACCACATTTTTTAAATTCAGCCCACTTTTGATGGACAGTACAAAAAATCACACATATTAAAAAAAAACAAACAACAGTAAGAATTGTTAATTCCCCATTTTTAATAGTGAATCACAATAGTGTTTTGGAACCCTAAGGTAATTTGTGTTAATTCAGAGGCACAGGGAAAATGAAATATTTGAGAATATATGTATATATAATTTAAAAAAAAAAACTATTAACTATAGAGAAAAAATAACTGGATTTTGAAGCTTATCACGTTTGTAGAAGTAAAATATGTGACAATAATGGCACAGAGAGCAGGAGGGGAAATAATGAAACTGTTGTTTTAAGGTTCTTACTTTGTGAATGACAGAACTCAATGTACATCATCACAAGTGAAGGATGTATTCTGTATCTCTGCAGAAATTAATAAAAACTAATCAAAGGGGTAGGACTAAAAAGCCAATATACTTAATAAAGTGAAATTCATTCAAAAGAAGGCAGGTGACTGGTGGCTCAGCCTGTAATTCCAGCACTTTGGGAGGCCAAGGCAAGTGGATTGCCTGGGGCCACTGGTTCAAGACCAGCTTGGGCAACTTGATGAGACCTTTTCTCTACAATAAATAAAAAAGGAGCCAGGCGTGGTAGTGCACGCCTGTAGTTCCGGCTACTTGGAAGGCTGAGGCGGAAGGATTGCTGGAGCCCAACAGGTCGGTGCTGAGTGGCCGTGAGTATGCCCCTCCTGTACTACAGCCTGGGCAATGGAGTGAGACTCCAATTCAAAAATAATATTTTAAAAAGGCAGGAAATGAGGATGAAACAAATAGGAAAAACGAAAAGCAAATTGCAACACGGTAGTCTAAAGCTGACATAAACAAGTAATGAACTGAATACCCACCTCTGCTATCTTCTAGGCCTGTTTTCCCACCTTTTAGTTATTTTCTCATTTTTAAAGAGATTTAAAATCCTCATTTTTTTGTGGTCTTCATAACATGGACAGCACTAGGCAGAATTATAAAAACTCCTTTCAAGAGAAATAACATTCTGATCATTTAAACAACTCTGATCAGATGAACTTAATAGTCTTTCATTTAACACAAAAACCTTTCCAATTTATAGCGAGTTATAAAATCATATCAAACAGAAATTGAGGCCTCTGTGAAAAGACATACAAAAATAAATTTCTAATATTTTATATTGCCATCATTATAAAGATTGGGCAGTCATCTGCATGCACCATTTTTATTGAATTATCTGTAAAAAGATCATCCATTAGCAGCTGATTTCTTTTATGTAGATCATGAAGTGATGTTTCACTCATGCTCTGGTAACCAGGAGGGGCTACCTGTAGAATTTCAGATATAAGAAGAGATGAGGCATGTGTGTGTCCCTCTCTATTTCTAGCAAAATTACTTTGGCTCAATTTAGTAATATTCAAGTAAAAGTCACTAGTTTCCGGTCATTTTGTCATGGATGATTACCATGGCAATCAAAAGCACAAAATGTCCTCATACACAAGAAATACATTCTGGAAAAATTATCTCTAATTTAAACTTTTTGGTAAAGACAATAATATTCTCAGTGTCCAAAATAATTCTGAGATGAATATTTTATTAAAATAAAGACTTTTTTAAAAAATCAAAAGGGAGGCATGCTTCCCAGACCCTTCAGCATTAAGGGAAAACTAGGTGTACCAGTATGCCAAAGAGCAGCAATTCTTTTTTTTATTTTAAAGATATGGAGTATAATTCAGGATTAGGTATACAAGTGGTCATAGTATAGGTAAAATTTGGGCCTCCATTTGGTCCCCACCTTGCCTGGTTTGAGATCTGGTACCCTTACTGATGTTGTGTTTTCCCCCTCCACACACACACACCCTTACTCAGGTAGTAAGCTGCTAATGCCAAATCGCTTTCTTATAGTATTATTGTAAACGTTCAGGGTCCACTTATGAGTTAGAACATGTGATACTCTGTTCTTTGTTTCTGTGATAGATTACTGAGTATGATAGACTCTAAATCCACCCAAGTTGTTGCAACGTCCATATATTTGTCCTTCTTTGTGGCTGCATAACATTCCATTGTGTATATGTCCCACATTTTTTTAATCCAGTCCTGTTTCAATGGGCAACATGGTTGGTTCCATGTTTTTGCTACTGTTAATAGTGGGTAGCAATTCTTCCCACACATTGGGCCTATGGAGTTCCCCACCTATTTATGAACACTCTAGTGGTTTCTGTTTTGGATACGCATATTCTTTTTATTGTTTGTTTGAGTTGGAGTCTCACTCTGTCACCCAGACTGGAGTGCAGTGGCCGTTCCCAGCCACCGCAGCCTCGACCCGCTGAGCTCCGGCGATCCTTCCGCCTCAGCCTTCCAAGCAGCTGGAACTACAGGTGTGCGCTACCACACGCGGCTAATTTTTGATTTATTGTGGAGATGAGGTCTCACCCAGTTGCCCAGGTGGGTCTCGAGTCCCCGGGCTCAGGCAATCCACTCACCTCAGCCTCCCAAAGCGCGGGATTGCAGGCTGAGCCACCGAGCCCGGCTTGGATAAGCATATTCTTACATACCATTATTGAACCTGACATTTTCCTCTTCTCACCTATCACTGAGACATCACCAATATCTTCCAAGGTGTGAGAACTTGTCCTTCTTCTTCTCCTCGGACAGTGAATGATTCAATCGATAGTTCAAGTTACGCTGTCTATTATATTCAGCAGCAATAATCTCCAATAAAATCCCCTGCTCCCATCTGGACTAAATTCTTAACATAAGCTACAAAGCAATACTGCCTTGGGTTCAGGATCTCTTGAAAACTCACTGAGATGATTACAGAATCATGGGGATTTCTTATTTTTATTTTTAAATCTCTTTCACTTTAAGGCTGGTGTCCAAATCTTCTTGGGATAGGGGGTGGTAGGTGAGAGGACAATTTTTGATGAGAAACTTTGTGTTAGACTCAAATCACCCCAACTCCCTTGATCCTGAGGTACTGTGCTTTTTACAATCTTTTGAGTCTCTAGCCCTTTCCTGGAAATGGCTGCTTCTCCAGGGGGTCACAGTGTATTTATATAAATGCATACCTACTATGAGGATGAAACAAATAGGAACAACGAAAAACAAATCACAACATGATAGTCTTAACTTGATATGTATTAGTAATGAAATGAATACCCACCACTGCAATCTTCTAGGCCTGTTTTCCCACCTTTTAGTTATTTTCTCAATTTTTTTTTTTTTTTGAGTTGGAGTCTCACTCTGTCACCCAGACTGGAGTGCAGTGGCCGCTCCCGGTCACCGCAGCCTCGAACTGCTGGGCTCCGGCGACAGCCTTCCAGGTAGCCGGAATTACAGGCGCGTGCTACCACGCCTGGCTGATTTTTTTTTTTTTTTTTTTAATTGTAAAGATGAGGTCTCACTGCCCAGGCGGGTCTCGAACCCGCGGGCTCAGGCAATCCATTCATCTCAGCCTCCCAAAGGCGCGGGATTACAGGCTGAGCCACTGAGCCCGGCCATTTTCTCAATTTTTAAGAGATTTGAAACGCTCATTTTTTAAAATGACATCGACAGCACTAGACAGAATTACAAAAACTCCTTTCAAGAAGAGAAATAACATGCTAGAGCTCCAGATGAAGTCAGACATGCTTAAGGTACAGAGAGAATACTGCTTAAGCTTAATTGGGGGCCCTGGTAGACAAGAAATTATCTCTTAATTTTATTTGTTTAAACAAATTTTTTAAAAGATATACATATAGGGGTATGTGTGTGTGTGTGTTTAGAATCATTTACTTATTAAGTGTTGAGGACACACTTAAAATATTACTTAGTTGTCAGGATTTGGTATTTCAAATATTACATTACAGCTTCTACTTTCCTGAACTACATTTTTTTTCTGAACTACATTTTTAAATGCAGGAAATAACCTTGAGCTTTTAGTTGAGAGTGTCTCATTGTTCACAGACAGAGGATAAATCAGGATGGTTTTAATCATGTTGAAATGTACTCTTAGAATTCCACACCACTCTGTGTGATTCTAGTGACAGTGACAAATGAAAGTGGTTTCCACGTGCCAGTGGACTGTATACCATCTTAACTGGGGCACGTTTAGCACTAAGTAATGCAATAAGTGTTCCTTTATTTTTCTGTCAGCAGGTTTTTAGTGTTTTCATTATTGTTATTGTTGGTTTTGTTTTGTGGGGTTCTTTGTTTTTACTTTTAAGTCACAAATGATAAGAAAGAAGAAGAAACACATAAATTAGCACACATTTTCTGGATAAGAATGCTAACTGTTCTTTGCTATTTCTTTCACCTAAAATTGACTTTCATGTTAATATTAAAGACAATCAGACATTGTTGGCTCAGAGGGAGTTTAGGTTATTAGGAAAAATGGTTTCATGGAAGAAAACTGAGACTAAAATGATATTTATGCGATATTCTAAAATGATCATGACATTTGAGAAAGGCAGTTAAACATGACCTCTACCAGAAGTCATAAGATTATGCAATTTTCAAGACAATTAAAAGGATATTAATTATATCAAAACTTCTTTTGGATTACATTTTCAAATTTTATCCACTGACTAGCATTTCGATTTATGAGGTAGTTGGACTTTCTGTCATGAAATGTTGAATAGCGTTCTGTGCAGGTTCAGAAATTATTAGAACAATTTCGTCTACAGACACTAAAATGATTACAACTGACATTTCACAGAAATTAAAAGCTATTTGTCTGCTGAAAGGCAAGACAATAGGCAAACTAAGATGCATAATTCTACTTTCTCACTAAGTTACCATAGTATGGAGACTAACTTAAAACTGATTATGTCTCCTAGTCAAGTCTTTCCAGTATTTCAGAAGCTAAACAAGAAAAGACTAGAAATAAGAAGTTCAATGTGGAAGCTAATATTATAACAGCTTTCAGTATTTCTTGCAACAAAAACTTGATTTATTCAAAATTACTCTAGGAAAGAAGGTAATTCTTTATCCTGTGACAATATGGAGTACTTAGCACTTTATTTCAGTACTGTTAATGACTTTATCAAACTGAGCATCCATTGAGAAAAAGCATAAAGAATCTAAGAAACATCCCAACACAGAAAAAGTGCTTAGATTGATATGTCTAGTTTATATCATATTTTAAACCTGAGGTCAGAACGTAATATCACTGTCAATAACTTCTAGCATTCTCAATCCCAAATAGCTTTTTTTGACTGAATACATTTGTTTCTGGATTCTTTAGACATGTTACCCAGGCCTAAATAGAAGCAGAGCAATCTAAACATGGTGAGGGATTACCAGAGATCATAATTTCACAAAGAATCAATTTTCTTTCTATATTTATATCTGATTCTATTTTATAGTCTCCTTGTCATGGTTCTGACAATGTAAATTTCCTGAGCCAGTGTGACTCTCTTTCCAGACAGGCTTTCTTCACATTCATGAGATACCTGACAATAGTTCTTTACTTACTTCCTCCCATGTCTAAATCCAGAAGAGAACAAGAATGACCTAACCTTACAAGTAAAGCAGATGTCCTGAAATTAACTCTGACTGGAAAAAAAAATCACCCTGATTTAGAGATGGTTCCATCCCTTCCTATACCAGTCTTTATAGGAGAAGAATGTGATTCTCAAATCACTCAGTTCTGGATCACCAGCTCTCCTGGGAGCCAGAAATAGCATCAGTTTTACCAAAAGCATGTTGGCCAATAATGAGTTAAGCATGGTGTCCTAAGATCAAGTCACCATGACCACACAAAAAGGCCATAGACATGGGCAGGTAAAAGCAGTAACTGTCCACTAAACACTATTTCATTGGTTTTTCAAATCTGGCTATACATTATCCATGAAGTTTTATATAAATATATAATAAACCTTCCTGAACTTCAACTCTTAAAAATTCTGAAACATTAAATCTAGCCAACTGGATGCTTATATTTGAAAAAGCTCTGTAGATGATTCATAATCATCCAGAGCTAAATCACAAAGTTGTCTCAATGAATTCATTTATTAAATGAGTGTGGTAAAGTAGTTTAGCAAGTCTCAAACTCTTCCAGCTGTGAGCCACTTAAAACAGTGCCAAGAATCCTGGAGACCACCTATGCACTTGCCCACTCTTACTTCACCAGCACCAGACATACTTTCCTCATCAATATTTTAACAATAGGGTACCACTTAAGAGAATTGTCTTTTACAAAATCCTAACGCTGAGCTCTGCCCTACTTACAGTAATGTGCTTGACAAGGTTACCAACGCTCCTTAGAATTCATTTTTAAGTGTATAGCTAATGGGAAAAATCAGTTTAACTACAATTTAAAAGTTAATATGTTGAATTCAACAAAACTTTGCCTCTCCTTTTCTTTACCTTCTCCCCTAGCAACCCTCTACCATGGTTATACCATGAACCTTAGCATTGCACAAAGCTGCATTACCTTCCCCACCTGACCACAGCCTCTTTGCTTGCTACCTTGTTTGACCACTTTTTGTCTTCATGGAGCCTCAAGTTAATTGAAATGTCTATCCCATCTACTATCCATTAGCCTTTTTCCATCTTTATGTCCTTCCTTACCCACATTAGAGTCCAGATTCAACAAAGGCAAAAACTATGCTCAGTATATCTCCCTGTATTTTCTTTGTATTTGCCAACCCAACTCCAGCTCTTCCTCCAAGTTAGCACTCAGGCAGCTAAGTGTTGCTAGAGAAAAATCCCGGCATGCAATCCTGTCATGTCAATCCTATGCTCAGAACCCTCCAGTGGCTTCTCCTCTCACTTTGATTAAAGCCAAATTTTTTTTTTGTGCTCTAGAACACTGTTATTTGGCCTACAGTTTCCACTCTGCCCTGATCTGCTCTTTATGTCCCTGTGGCCACTCTGACCTCAGTCTTGATCTTTCAATAAGGCAAGCATTGTCTTGCCTAAGGGTATTTGCATTTCCAAAATACTCTTCCTCCAGATGCCTACAAATCTCACCCAATCAAGTCTCTTCTCAAATGTCTCCTTCCCTGACTATCCTAGATAACAGATATCTTCTCATGACGCTATGATCTTTCTCCATTTCACCTGTCACCACCTAACATGATACATATGATACATTTATTATCTGATATTTGCCTGTCTTCCTCTGCTGGAATATAGGTTCCATAATGACATAGAATTTGTTTCATTTGCTGCTATATCCTCAGTACTTAAAACAGTAATAACACTCAATATGTATTTGTTTAATGAATAAGTAAAAATTCATAAATAAAGCAAGTATATTTTTACCTTTATAAGTTTATAATAACTTACTTTAACTGGGCCTTAATGCTACCTAGCAATTTCATTGATTTTATCTATTCAGTTCAATCTCCCACTCTCCGTAATAACTATTTCAAAGCTTCGCTATGCTCTTTAAATCTCTGAATGTCTAATCAGCTCACACGCCTACACATATACACACATACTCACAAATACACTCCACACTCCAACCACCCCCTTACATCAGAAAACTTTGCTTGTTATGTTACAGAAAAATAGATGCTCATAAACAAGAAATCCCTGTATGCCCTAATACAAAACCAGCATGCCTGGTTGTATATTCATAGCTTACTAATTGCTCTTTACATAAAAGAAAAGGTACATGTTCTCCTACCTAAGTCAGACACTCCTCGTTTTGTTAGACTCTATTTTCTCCTGTCTTTTCAGGAATAATCTTGTTCTTAACCCTCAAATAGCCTCAAGTCCATCCCATCTTAAAAAACAAAATTAAAATACTCCCTTTAGCCACCTAACCTTCTACAATCACTGTAACTTTACTCCTCTTCACTGACATACTTTCAAAAGTAATTTTCCTCCATTGTTGTCTTCTTTCCCACCCACGTCTTAGTCCACTCTAGCCTGATTATGCACCCATACTTTCACCAGATTGGTTTTTGCTAAGGTTACCATTGACCTACTTCCACATTGCTAAAATGCATGGACATTGTTCAGTCTTCATTCTAGGGAGTTGTCAGTAGAATATTGTATGATTAACCATTTCTTCTTTTAATATACCCATATCGTCTTTTTTTTTTTTTAGTTGGAGTTTCAGTCCGTTGCTCAGGCTGGAGTACAGTGGCATGCACACGGCCACCCCAGCATCAATCTGCTGAGCTCAGGTGATCCTTCCTCCTCAGCCTTCCAAGTAGGCAGAACTACAGGTGCATGCCACCATGCCTGGCTAATTTTTGATTTACTGTAGAGAAGAAGTCTCACCAATTAGCTAGTGCTGGTCTCGAACCCGCGGGCTCAGGCAGTCCACTTGCCTGCGCCTCCCAAAGTGCTGGGATTACAGACTGAGCCACCAAGCCCGGCCCATACTATCTTTTTTAAACTTCCTTATCGATATCTGCCTGGGGAAGGTGGGGCACAGCTCATCAACAAGGGTACCTGCAAAATGAATATTTGTATACCTAACCCTTAATTGTACCCCACAATTTAAAAATAAAAATAAATTTAAAAATTTAAAAAATAAAACAAAATAAAAAATAAACTTCCTTGACAACACACCCGCCTTACTTTCTACCTATCTCTTCAGCCAGTTTCCATTGTAAACATAGCTGGATTCATGTATTAGCATTCCTCAAAATTCAGGCCTGGCCTTTCTCTTTTTACTCTATACTTTTTCCTCTGGCAATTTCACTATCACCCAAGGCTTCAATTACCACCCAAACACCAGTGATATTTAGATTTATACCTATATTCCTAACTTCTCCTCTAAGCTCCTAGTTTGCCTCTCCACATTTTTTTGTTTTCTCCATTTGAACATCTCAAAGACACCTCAAAATCAATTTATCCAAAAATGAATTATCTGCTTTCCCTTCCAAACTAGTCCTTCATCTTTGTTTCCACTGTTAGGGAACAGAGCACCCTACATCCAATAATGAAAGCCCAAAACTGAGGAGTTATCATGAACATCACTCTCTTCCTTAATTCCTTCGTATAATCCATCAGCAAATTCTGCCAATTTTACATTTTAAATATCTAATATGTCTTCTACTCTGTGCTAATTCCTTAACTACCATTTCAGTCTAAGATATTACTTTCTAATCGACTGTCTTTCCTTGATCTCCCCATTTGCCTTTTGCCCACTCCAGTCTATTCTTCACCTGGCAAACAAAGAGATCTTCTTAAAGCACAACACTGACCATTCCATATCTCTGCCTAAAACCATTTAATGGTTTCCCATTGCTTTTAAAACCAAAATCCTTAACCTGCCGTGCAATCAGTTCATGAAGTTAGCCCCTGCCTAGGTCTATAGGCTCCTGCACTCCCTATATTTTAGATATCCTGTTCCTTAGTGATAAAAGGAACTTTGCTCTACACTGTCTTATGACCTTTTCTCATGCCATTACTTTTGTATCCAAGGCTGCTCTCCCCTACTTTTGCCTGTTTCTTCTCTTTCCTCATTCTCTGAATCTATGTTCTCAACTCAAATGTTAGTATTTTTAGGAACAACTACCCTAATTACCAGACTGGAGACATTTGCTGCTCTATGTTCTGATAACTCCCAATATTTTTCTTTTTGGCAATTGTCACAGTAAATAATTGTAAACTTGTGCGATTATATGGTCAACACTGGCCTAATAAGGAAGGCCTCCAGAGAATGACAATATTTATATGATCAGCCCTTCATATACATGGGTTCCACATTCATATATTCAACCAGACTTAGATCAAAAAATTCCAAAAAATTGCATATGTATTGAATGTGTGCAAATGCTTTTTGTGTTGTTATTCCCTAAACAATACAGTGTAACAAATATTTGTATAAAATTTATGTTGTATTAGGTATTGTAAGTAATCTAGAGATGATTTAAAGTACATAAGAGGATGTGCATAGGTTATATGCAAATACTACACCATTTTATATCAGAGACTTGAGCATCTACAGATTTTGGTTTGCATGGGAGGTTCTGAAGCAACTCCCTGCATAAGTGGAAGGATAACTGTATTTTATTTAACCATTACTTTTCTAGTTGGTATTTTGGTGGTCTACATTTTTTAATGTATTTCAAATATATATATAACGAGAATACATTACTTTTATATTGAGAATGAGGGAGAGAAAAATTATTTTAAAAATAAATACTTGATTGAACAGTTGAATAACAATATTTGTTTTTAAAAATTGAAAGTATTGACATTATCATTATCAAAAACATTACAATTTTGAAATACTAGCTGATGGCTAGACCTTACCTTTCAAGATTTCTGAATTAACTGGTCTAGAACGAGGTTTGGGCATTGAGATTATTTTAAGTTTCCCAGGTGATTCTGATGTGCAACGAAGTTTGAAAACCACTGCAGAAGAATATGCATATAAAATAATTATTGGTGCCCTTTCCACAAATTGAGTACTACCACAATTAATTTAACAATGGGTATAAATTCAGACAACATGATTCTCCAAAACAAAGACAATGTGTAGCACTTGGCAGAACACCATGTAATCACAGGCTAATGGTGATTAATAAATCTAAATGGAGAATCATTTGGGTGAAATGATTCAAGGAGCATTTTTTCTTCCTACTGATCTGGAATTTGACTTACATCTGAAAGAGACATTGCACAGATGCTCAGTCCAAGTAACAGTGTCGAATCTTTCAATCAAAGAGCCAGCCAGTTCCATAACTGTGATGAATCAAGGCAACAGACACTCTCACCCTCACAACAAGTTCAAAAACTCAGTTCTGGGCTCAACATGGCTGGATTTGCATCTTGACTCTACAATTTGTTAGGTTTGTGATCCTGGTCAAGTCTTTCAAACTTTAAAAGCCCCAGTCTCTATTTTTTATACTGGAGAAAGAAACAATGCATAATAAAGTATATAATAATAATTATTTCAAAGTCTTAGTTTGAAGGTTAATTAAAATAATGCATGTAAAACATTGAGTGTAAGTGTGTGGCCCATAGTAGACACTGAAAACACATTAACTATTATTACTTCCTGAAGTTAAAGCTGGAAATTTATTCTGAAGGATGAAAACTTATTCATTTTGTTCTTTTAAAGTTTAATTGTAGGTCAGCAAAAATCAAACTAAAATTGCAGAATACCTAGACTGTAATAATATCAAGAGCAGAACTAAAGAATACCACTACACTACAGCTAATCTTCATTTTCCTAAATTCTTGTACCAATAAAAAAGACTATAAGTCTTTTTTTAAGTGCTCAACAACAAAGTAACCCTAAATAAAGCAAAAAGAAAACTTAATAAAGATAGCAGCAAAAATTAATGAATAACAGAAAATTATTAAACTCATCAATAAATCCAAGATCTAGTTCTCTAAAAAGTAAAGGAAAAAAATAAATAAAATTCTAGGTAAACTGATAAAAAGTGGGGAGGTGGATGAAAGCACAAATTTAGAACTTGGAGTGAGTTACTTTATGTTTATATGTACCTTTTTTGTGTATTTTGAAATTTTTATCCTCAGTTTTGAACTAGGAGCATGTGATTTACATTGGTTAAGTGTTATATCGACTTTAGTTCTCAATAGTCCATTAGTGATTTGGAAGAAGCAACAGTGGCTCTTGGCATTTGTGAGTGAGCCCTTGGGAGATAACTGAGATGGACAGATTTTTTGGCACCTTGGGAACTAGTTACCAGTGCATCCAGTGAATTATTAATTTCAGTATGTTTGCTTCAAATTATGATTTAGATGAATAAGCTTTTCTTTTGGTCTGTTGCTGAGGAAATCTCAATGACACACTCTGTAAGCAGGAGCATGAAATCCCTGGAGAGGCCTGATGTACTAAAAGCCACAGGGAGGAATATAATTGAAAGGCATCCTTACCATGATGGTAAAGCAATGGAAAGGCTGAAGTTCAAATTGCAACAGGCTTAAAATATCAACACTTAAAACACTGGGGTTAGGACCTGGATGGAAACTTTGGAGAACACATTTTTGAGTTGGGAGTTACTGGCACTAGTGTTTTTTTGAAGTTAGAAAAGCTCCATCCTTTTAAGAAATGAAGTCCCTTTTTGTGTGTGATGAACTAGTAACTCAATGGGGTCCATAATTAGGTGAGAGAAAGTAGGAATGTCTTCTGAGTCCTTATGTGCACATTTATTTAATAGGCATTTATTTTTCAGAATGTATTATCAGCTGAGAAGTAGCTGTTCTATCCAGACTGAACTCCAAACAAACTGAGCTCAGGTCCCCAGGTATTCATGTCCGTAATTGCAAAAGCACAGATCACTGGAATGTGGCAGTCATATTTTAAATTTTTTATTTAATTAAAGATTTGCAATCTCTGACTTTCTGAGAACCAACTAAACTGTGACTTGTGTTTCAGAATTTGCCTTACAAATTTTTTGCACATTTGAAAGCACTATTTTAAAAGGTTTTCCTCTGGAAAATTAGGGAGCACACATCCCTCCGTAGTTCTCCCCTCCTTCTTCACCAGTTTCTCACAAGCACACACAGAGACATGCATTACGTCTTGAACTCAGTGTATGTGCTAATAAACCAGCTCTGCAGGGGAGGATGAGTCCCAGTTTATACTGTCTGCCAATTATCATGGTGTAAATATTCCCACAGCCACTGATTTTAAGCTAACAACCAATTTCAACAACTGGCTTAAAAATTCCTGAATATTAAAATCAGCTCTCTAGAGTCATTTCTGTCAACTATAGTGTGTCTCTGCTACAACTGCACCTTCTCTGCTTTCTGTTCCCCTCCCTACAGCACTTAGTGGTCAGAAAGTTTATGAGTTGAAAACACACATACACACACACACACACACACACACACACACACACACACACACAATTAAAGTATGGAACATAAATAGATGTGGGTAGCATCACCTTTCTGGTCAACTATTGATCCCATAGGATGATTTTGTTTGGTGTGGAATTGGATAAAGTAGATTCAATTGAGAAATCTTACATTTATTTAATGAGAAGTCTTCTCATATTTTAGGGAATGTAAGACGCCTTGCGCCAACAAGATGAGGAATCACAAGGAGGTATTAGTACAGCAAAGCTGCCACACTTCATTGAAAAGACAGCTTTAATCTATGAGGTCCTAGATAGTAAAAGTTTGCCGAGAGTTCCTGAAGTTATACTGAAGCCATCAAGATTTAAAGAAAGAATGTAAGAAACAGACTGTACAAGAAAAGAGCTCATATGGGACAGAGAAACAACTCAATCTCAGATGTGGGTTGTTGTAGGTAGTACAGATATTTCTAGTGTCTGAGGTCAGCAGCTGTAAAACCCAGTCTGCGAATGGTAAGTAAATGCCTAGAAGTTTCTAAAATAAAGTATTATGAATGCACAAGAGTCCACACTAGTCAGGGCCCTAATGATGCTTTTGCATTATTTGATTCCTCTGAGTTTTTTTTTTTTAATGTTCTGTATTTCAATTTTTTCAGGCTGGAGAAGGCCTTCCCTAAATGTTGTGTGATCCTTGCCTGTTCATTCTCACTTAAGAGCGAGGCATTAAAAAACTTATTGTGTGTATAAGAATGCTCACATTGGCACTATTTGTAATAAGGTAAAACCAAAAGCTTTCCTCAATGAGATATATGAATAGTTGTATATATACTCAGTGGCATTCTTCAATGATTCTTACAGTATGGTCAGTCTATGGGGTTCCCCAAGAACTTTTTGGAGATATATGATGTAAAACTATTCTATAACCATACAAAAATGTCACTTTGTCTTTTTCAACCTTATTTTCTCATGAGCAGACAGTGTAGAGTTTTCCAAAGTCTTCTATAATGTGTGTTAACATAATATATCATACACAGAAGCAAGTCTGAAAATCCAGCTGACTTCTGTTAAACCAGAAATTAAAGAGATTTGCAAAAACATAAAACATTAATCTCACATTTTTTCTTTCAAAAACAGTTATTTTTTATTTAAACATGCTTTTTAACATGGAATTGAAGTTGTTATTGTTATTTAAATGTATTCATAAATGTTCTTAAATTTTCTGTTTCAGTTTCTAATATAGTCAATATTGAGAGGTATAATCCACATAAACAAAAGCTTAACATCCTAAATAATTTTCAAGAGTGTAAAGAGTGCTCACTCCACAAAGTCTGAGAACCACTGGCATGTTATACAGTGATGAGACTAAACTAACTACAACAACGTGCAACAATGTGGGTGAAACTGAAAAACAATTTGCAAGAGGCTGCAACACAGAAGAGTAGCTAAGATAGAAGTCTATGTACATAAAAGTGAAAAATGTGCAGCAGGGAAAGATGGTGTTAGCAGTCAAAATAGCAGACATCCTTGGATCAGAAGAAGCACAGGAGTTATTTTAGGCACTAGCAATCTTCTGTTTTGGATCTGGATATGGAATATGGGAAATGTCATCGAACTGTTACACTTACCATTTGTGCACTTACTGAATTTATGTTAACTTTAAAAGTTATTATATGCCAGTGTCTCATTATCTAACACAATGGCATGTTACTCAAAACAGGATTTTCCTTTTGTAGTTCATTCATATATTCTCTTATTCAGTCAGTCATTTGTTATTTGTTTGTTGAACATCTAATATGTGTCAGACACCATGCTAAATGTTGAAATTAAAACTAATAAACTAACCTAAGTGTTGCTCTGGAGGAGCTCACAGTCTAGAAGCATAAGAAATAACAGAAAATAAATATTAAAATGAACATTCAGTTGTCTGATGCAAATTTATGGAAGCATTATCACATTTCCATTTTGAAACATTGCTCATATTCTGTTTCTTTTTAAAAGCCTCCTCTAATGAGTACTCCCCACAAGGAGTTCTCTGAATACATTGATTTTTTTGTAAGAATAAGTCTTATTATCCCACCTAAATTGTAAGCCTTTTATGGGCACTGACTATGTTTTACATTTCTTTTTTATGCTTTGCAACACCAGATATCCAAAAATGAAAATTAGCATTTGTATTTGCAAAATATTTTCACAAATCTTATTTCATTTGATTTTTACAGCAGCCTTGTGGGGGAAGTAGGATAGTAGGTATTATTATAACTGGCCTTTATCTTTGTTTTATTATCTTATTATTTTATAACTAGAGACCCTGAAGTCTAAAAAGTTTAGGGACCTGACCAAGGTCATATGAACCAGAACAAAAACTTGTGTCTTTGATCTCCAAATCCCATGCTCTCTTTATGGTAGTCTTTCTACAAATATTTTTTATTTATCAATTGCTTGTTAAAAAATTAAATAGCCCTTAACAGAACACAGACAAAATTCTTGTTGTTGCAGACCCTAAAATACCCAGGATAAGAGAATATCCCTACCTAGGGGCCTGTCTCACCTAGCCAGCATTCCGGAACCAAAAAGCATAAAGCACATCCCTGTCCTACATCTCCCTGTCCCCAGTTGTAGACAACTCATTTCTTCATTTTTCTGGTTACTTGATGTCATTTATTGCTTCTAGAGAGCCACCCATTTCTTTCTTTAATGATAAACTAAGTAAGTAGAACTCCCTGAATTTTTGAAGGCTTTAAGACTTTGTTTCCTATAACCCACTGTGGCAGATCTCCTTTATAAAAAAAATCCTAGAGCAAGAAATGTAAAATAGCAACTTATTCTTCTCCCTTTTGTCACTGATTGGCATTTCCAAAACCCAGGCACCACTGCTGCCTGGATCCCCAAGGGATTCTTAGAGGTGTTTTGAAAGTCAGAGGTAGAGCTGATACAACATGTCTGCTTCAAAAGGATGCTTAGAGTTTTCTGCTGACTTTCAGATGAGCTTGGTGCCTTGTTTTAGTTCTACCAAGGATTATGCAGGAGTTTTCCATCTTGATTTCAACCCCTAGTGTAGTCATGATGAGAGAAGAATCTTCCCCCTCTTTCCTGCCCTCCCAATGTCAGAGCTCCAGCTGGAGGCTGGTGTCCACAAGATCAGACTTTGTGCTAGAGTATTAAAATAGCCTCTGGTAAAAAACCAAAAACTTTCTAATGCCTAAAGTGCGCATGTAACCTGAATATCCAGGCTTCATTTGTTTGCAAGTGCATGCAAGTATATACAAATATAGTATGAGGTATGATGTGTCTGGCATCAAATAAATTCTCATTTACGTATTTATTGAATTGATGAATTATCTGAGTGTATATGCATGTATGTGTTGAGACAACTTGCCTGTTTAAGTGTCAGTCTTCCCTACCAAGGTATAAACACCTTGAATTCAGGTACTATGGCTTATTATGTATGTATATATGGGTCCTAACACAGTCATCCATATAGTAGGTATTCCATATGTGTTTGTGGAATTAATAATAAACTTGGTTCACACTAGCATCATTATGTAACTCTTGCCTGCTCTGAGTGTCTTCCTTTCCATGCATTAATGTTAGGTCTTTGCAAGAACATTGCACACATGTCTATAAAACCATCCAGACTATCCCTCTCCTTCTTCCTCTGTTATTCAAGCCCAGGTACTGCTGCTTCATTGACATAAATGTTGTCTCTGCTTCTGCCAAATTATGGCTCTTTGCCTCCACTGCCACAGTGATAATATCTTTGCATATTTGCTGAAGTCTCCACTTTCACAGCCAGTTCATCCAAGGACACCACAGTCACCATTCTCAACAGCACCTCAAAGGTTTTGCTTTATGAAAAATCACATCACCTTCACTGACCACTGACCTCTGCCTCCTTGAGTCACCATGTGCAAAGCTCAGTATTTCATGAAAGATTGGTAATGCCTTCATAACTACTGTTCTCCCCAAAATACAAATCTCTGACCCTTTTCTGTACACAGGAACTCTTGAAAACTGATAACAGTTCCCTTCTTCTATGTTACACTCTTAGAAACATCTAACCACAGAGTTTCTTGGACTCCAAAATATTACAGAGTTCTAAAGTGTGCATGAATCATTTTCTCCCAAGTACATCCATGCTCAGAAACTTCTTGAAATGAGGTCAAGTAATAGCTACACACCCTCTACTCAAAACCATTACACCACTCCAGACCTTAAGTTCTGTTGCTATATCCTCATGGCAGACTTCTGGCCTTTTAGAGTGACTCTTCCTTCTATTTTCATTTTGAAGGCTAATTTTCATTATCCTCTAACTTTTACCATAAATAATCAGTCATGTTTGTTGATCTATGAATCCCACTTCAAAATTCATGTGAAATGTTGAGACCCTAAATAGTCAAAACAACTTTGATAAAGAAGAACAAAATTAAAGGCCTAAACTTCAGTTTCAGAACTACAATAATCAAAACATTGTTATAAAGGCAGATAAATATAGATGTAAAGATAAATATGCCAATAGAATAAAATAAAGAAATCAGAAGTACACTCTCAGGTTTAGAGTTAAATGATCTTTGAGAAAAGTAACAAGATTACTCAATGAAGATAAGATAGTATCCTCTACAAATAGTACTGGGAAAATTGAATACTCACATGCAAAAGAATAAAGTTGGACCCTTATCTTATACTATATTCAAAAATTAACTCAAAATGGATTAAAGACCTAAAAATAAGTTGTAAAACTATAAAACTCCCAGTAAAAAACGTAGGAGAAAATCCACATAACACTGAACTTGGCAATAATTTCTTGCATAATGCCTAAAGTACAGGCAACAAAATCAAAATCAGACAAGTGAGACTACATCAAACTTTGAAACTTTGGTGCATCAAAGGACATGATCAATAGAGTAAAAAGATAACCTACCAAATGGAAGATAATATTTATAAATTATATACCTGATTGGGGTTAGCATCCAGAATAAAGAACTTCTACAACCCAACAATAAAAATCAAATAACGTAATTTTTAAAATTGGCAAGTAATTTGAATAGACATTTCTTGAAAGGTAGCTAATATGCAAGTGGCCAACAAGCATATAAAAAGATGCTCAACATAACTATCAGAGAAATGCAAATAAAAACCGCAATGATATATCACCTCATACCCATTAGAATAGCTACTATCTAAAAACAGGAAATAACAAGTGTTGGAGAGGATGTGAATAAATCTGAACCCTTGTGCACAGTTGGTGAAATTGTAAAATGGTATGATTTCTATGGAAAACAGTATGAAGTTTCCTCAAAAAATAAAAATTTAATTACCATATGAATTAGGAATTTCACTTCTGGGTATATATTCAAAAGAATTTGAAGCAGGATCTCAAAGAGATATAGGCACATCACCTAACAACAAGGCTACATCTGAAAAATGCATTATTTGGTGATTTCATCATTGAGTGAACATCATAAAGTGAACTGTACTTACATAAACCTAGATAGCATAGTCTGCTCCATACCTAGGCTAAATAGTATACCTTATATCGTCTACAATACTAGACTACAGCATGTTACTGCACTGAATGCTATAAGCAATTTTAACACAATGGTAAGTATTTGTATATCTAAACAAAGAAAAGGCTCCTTAAAATATGGCATAACTTTATAAGACCACTGTCATATATGCACCACATTATTGACCAATACATTGTTATGTGGTGCATGACTGTATTTGTACGCCCATGTTCATAGCATCATTATTCACAATAACCAAGAGGTAGAAGTAACCCAAATGTCCATCAACAGATGAATGAATAAACAAAATGTGATATATACATACAATGAAATATTACTCAGCCTTAAAAAAGAAGTAATCCCTGTCACAACATAGAAGAACCTTTTGCTAAATGAAATATGCTAGTCACAAATAGACACATGCTATATGATGCCACTTATACAAGGTACCTAAAATAGTCAATTTCATCGAAACAAAAACTAACATACTGGTTGTCAGGGGTTGGGGGACGGGAAACGAGAAGTTTTTAAAGGGTAGAGTTTAAGATTTGCAACATGAAAAAGTTTTGGAGATCTGTTTTACAATAAAGTGAATATACTTAACACTACTCAATTGTACACTTAAAAATGTTTAAGATGAGAAAATTTTTGTCTATTTTTTTTACCATAATTAAATAAAGAAAATGTTCACACTAAAATTATAATGAAAAATAAGTAGAATGGTTCTTGGACAAGCCATATGTAATGAGGATTTCCCCAAAAAAGTACTATATGCGTGATAGAATTAGGCAGAGCAGAAAGTACCTCCAAATGATTTGTTGTTTATAAAAACGAGTGCTGGAGAAACCTTACCAATTTCATGGTTTTGCCTCAGGCCAACCCTCAGCCTGGATTTGCTGCTTTGGGGAGAAGCCAATATTATTCTGAGTGGGGGCATTCAGGCATTCACAGTTCATTCATCCATTGAGCAAACATTCCCTGAGGCTCAACTACATGCCAACCACTGTGTAAGCCCTGAGGATACATACAGAAGAGAAGGTCAAGACTTTAAGGAGTCTTCAGATCTGCTCAGATCTGAGGCTCACTGAGAGGGGCTAGAAGTACATTCCCAGCTGAGACATGAGACCTACATGATTGATGGACAAAATAAAAAGCAGCACCACAATACTAAAGTGATAGAAACCCAGAAGGCAGTTAATTCAGTCCTTTCCTTCAATCCCAAGTCAAAATAAACAACAGTTGCTATATCTACAGGCCTACCTCAGAGATATGACAGGTTTAGTTCCAGACCACCATGAGAAGAAAAATATCACAATAAAATGAGTCACACAGACTTTTTTGGTTTCCCAGTACATATAGAAGTTATGTTTATACTATTGTAGTCTAGTAAGTATGCAATAACATTATGTATTAAAAAGTACATATCTTAATTAAAAATACTTTATTGTTAAAAACTGCTAACAAACATCTGAATTTCCAGGAAGTCATATATTTTTGTTGATGGTGAGTCATGTCTTGTTGATGGCTGCTGACTGATCAGGGTGGTGGTTCATGTAGGTTGGGGTGGCTATGGCAATTTCTTAAAACAAGACAACAATGAAGTTTGCTGCATTAATTGACTCTTTTATAAAAAATTTCTCTGTAGCACGTGATCCTGTTTAATAGCATTTTACTAAATGTAGAGTTTCTTTCAAATTTGGAGTCAATCCTTCCCAACCCTGTCATTGCTTTATCAACTGCTAATAAAATAATTCTAAATTCTCTGTTGTCATTTCTTTTTTTGCAAGAAGTCACCATTCTAGATGCCATTAAGAACATAAGGGTGATTTATGAGAGGAGGTCAAAACCTCAGTGTTAACAGGAGTTTGGAAGAAGTTGATTCCAACCTTTATGGATGACTTTGAGGGGTTCAAGACAGCAGTGGGGAAGTCACTGCAGATGTGGATATTTTATGAGATGTGTCTGTCACTATTGCATGTTGCATAAGATGTGATTATAACTGGTTGCATGTTG
>NW_007258197.1:0-31100 GCF_000164805.1 Carlito syrichta | reverse complement strand
TACTATTGTAGTCTAGTAAGTATGCAATAACATTATGTATTAAAAAGTACATATCTTAATTAAAAATACTTTATTGTTAAAAACTGCTAACAAACATCTGAATTTCCAGGAAGTCATATATTTTTGTTGATGGTGAGTCGTGTCTTGTTGATGGCTGCTGACTGATCAGGGTGGTGGTTCATGTAGGTTGGGGTGGCTATGGCAATTTCTTAAAACAAGACAACAATGAAGTTTGCTGCATTAATTGACTCTTTTATAAAAAATTTCTCTGTAGCACGTGATCCTGTTTAATAGCATTTTACTAAATGTAGAGTTTCTTTCAAATTTGGAGTCAATCCTTCCCAACCCTGTCATTGCTTTATCAACTGCTAATAAAATAATTCTAAATTCTCTGTTGCCATTTCTTTTTTTGCAAGATGTGTTTATAACTGCCTGCATATTTTATGAGATGTGTCTGTCACTATTGCATGTTGCATAAGATGTGATTATAACTGGTTGCATGTTGTATGAGATGTGTCTTTCACTGTTGCACACTGTATCAGAAATGTTTATACCTGGTTCATGTTTTGTGAGATATATCTGTTCCTTTGTTGTCATTTCAACAATGTTCACATCTTCACAACCAACAGATTCCATATCAAGAAACCACTTTTTTTACTTATCTTTAAGAAGCAACTCTCATCTATTCTAGTTTTAGTACAAGATTGTAGCAATATAGTCACCTCTTCTGGTTTCATTTATAATTCTAATACTCTTTTTATGTCTACCACATCTGCAGTGACTTCCCCACTGCTGTCTTGAACCCCTCAAAGTCATCCATAAAGGTTGGAATCAACTTCTTCCAAACTCCTGTTAACACTGAGGTTTTGACCTCCTCTCATAAATCACCCTTATGTTCTTAATGGCATCTAGAATGGTGACTTCTTCTTTTCAGAAGATTTTCAATTTACTTTATTTGGATTCATCACAAAAATCACTACTTATGGCAGCTATAGCCTTACAAAATATGTTTTTTTTAAAATAAAAACACTTGAAAGTTGAAATTACTCTGTGATTTGTGGGCTGCAGAATGAATGTTGTATTAGCAGGCATAAAATTACATTAACCTGCTTGTACCTCTCCATAAGAGCTCTTGGATGATCAGGAGCATTACCAATGAACAGTCATATTTTAAAAGAGATTTTTTTTTTTCCTGAACTGTAGGTCTCAACAGTGGGCATGCAATATTTAGGGAACGATGCTGTAAACGATTGCTATCAATCAGGCTTTGTAGCTCCATTTATAGAGCACAGGAAGAGTAGATTTAGCATAATTCTTAAGGACTCTAAATGTTCAGAATGGTAAATGAGCAATGGCTTCAACTTATTGTCACCAGCTACTTTAACCCCCTACAAGAGAGTCAGCCCGTCCTTTGAAGCTTTGAAGCCAGACATTGACGTCTCCCCTCTAGCTATGACACTCTCAGATGGCATATTCTTCTAGTATAAAGTTGTTTTATCTACACTGTAAATATGTTGTTTGGTGTAACCACCTTCATCAATTTTCTTAGCTATGTCTTCTGAACAATTTGCTGTAGCTTCTGCCTAAGCACTTGTTGCTTTACCTTACAGTTTTGTATTATGAAGATGGCTTCTTTCCTTAGGCCTCATGAACCAACATTTGTTAGCTTCAAACTATTGTTCTGCATCTTTCTCACTTCTCTTAAGCTTCATATAATTTAAGAGAGTTAGAACATTGTTCTGAATTAAGCTCTAACTTAAGGAAATTTAGTGACTGATTTGATCTACCCAGACTATTCAAACTTTCTCCATATCAACAATAAGGCTATTTCACTTTTATCATATGTGTGTTCACTGAAATCGCACTTTTAATTTTCTTCAATAACTTTTCCTTTGCATTCACAACTATGCCTGTCTGGGCTCTTGACATGTCTCCTTCACTAAGCATAATCATCTCTATCTTTTGTTTTAAAGTGAGAGATGTGTGATTCTTTTTTTTCCTTGAGCACTCAGAAGACATTTATAGGGTCATTAACAGACCTACTTTCAATATTGTTGTCTCTTGGGGAATAGGAAGGCCAGAGGAGAGGGAGATAGATGGGGGAGCAGTCAGTTGATGAAGCAGTCAGAACCCATACAACATTTACTGATTTAGTTCTCCACCTTACATAAGCACAGTTCATGGTGCACAAAAGCAAATGCAATGATAACATCAAAGATCATTAATCCGGGTTCGAGACCCGCCTGGGCAGCGAGACCTCATCTCTACAATAAATCAAAAAACCAGCCAGGCGTGGTAGTACATGCCTGTAATTCCGGCTACTTGGAAGGCTGAAGTGGAAGGATCGCCGGAGCCCAGCAGGTTGAGGCTGCGGTGGCCGGGAGTGGCCACTGCACTCCAGTCTGGGCGACAGAGTGAGACTTCAACTCAAAAAAAAAAAAAAAAAAGATCATTAATCAGTGATCACCATAACGGATATAATTATAAATAAATAGTTTGAAATATTGTGGACTTACCAAAATATGACACAGAAACATGAACAACAGAACACATGCTGTTGGAAAAAGGGTGTTGATAGACTTGCTAGAGACAGAGTTACCACAAACCTTTAAAGTATTAAAAATAAAAAAGCAATATCTCTGAAGTGCAATGAAGTGAAGTATAGTCTTATGAGATATGGCTACATAAACCTCTCAGTCATTCCCCTCTGGAAGGTAGTGGAGAAGAAAGGCACATGGAAGCCCATGAAAGGCAACTGCAGGAAGATGTATGGTTGCTTCACTAAACACGTCCTCTAAAACCTCTAAAGTTGAGACAACTAGACCTCCTGAAAGTCCATGCTGTGAAAATGGGTGCTTTGTCCCCATCCTGGTGTTTTCTCTGCAGTTTGTCTATGTATGGATGTGCATACTAACCCTCACAAGTCATTCTCTATTGGTACTTCAATACTCATAAAAGTGATCAAAACCTATAACCGGTAGAATGAGAGGGCCAACCAGCTCTGTGAGGCAATTTTATCAGAAATCATCTTGAAAAGCAGTGTGGAGTCAACTCTGCTACGATTAACTAGGTAATCTTCAAGTCACTGAAAATTTTTGGATCACATTTGCCACTTCTATAAAATGATCGTTTTTAATTCATTGATCTCTGTCATTCTTAGATTCTATATGAAGATCTGTGGAATCACCTGCTAAAACAGTGATTTTCAAAGGTTAGTTCTGCCTCTAAAGCAGTGATTTTCAAAGTGCAATCTGTCCAGGTGTCAGCAGCATCAACATCAACCGGGAACTTGTAAAAATACACTCGCCCTAGACTTGTGAATCAGAAGTGCTGGACATGAGAGACAAAGACATCTCAAAAGCATGATGGTAGCATAATTTAAAACACATGCTTGGGTTTTAAATATCATGGGTTGCTGTATTTCCAAGATACAACTTAACTTCTCTCTAAAGCTGACCGCAGATAGAATTGCCCAAGTCCACATACTATACTATTCCATGTACATGCATTCATCATAAAATTTGTTTGATTTTGAAGAAATTATTAATTAATATATCTGTCTCCAGTAAATGAACTGTAAGCCCCTGAGGGCGAGACTAAATATTTTTCAACTTTGTAGTTCTAGGATCTAGGATAGTACCTATAAGGTCTTTGTTGAGTATAGGAACATGGATGGATAGATGGATAGTTGAACATTTGGATGATGTATGGATGACAAAGTATTTCAAAATTTGTAAAGCCTTGTTTGAGTAACAAGAAGGGTTAATATCAGGCAGCAAGAAACTAAAATCAGCAATATTCCTGCTATTTGGCTATTTCTATTCTTAGGCCCAAATAATTTTATTTCCAGCTAAAAATTATACTGATGAGAGTATTGATTCTGAATAAGCTGAGATCTGCTCCTGAATCACCCAATCCCCCTTGGAACAGCCTGGAGGTATCACACTGACTTCCAGTTCTCTCATGTGAACAACGCAGATGACACCACCTGGTCCATTCCTAGCTCACAGTGACACTGAATGGATTAACTAATAATGACTGAATTTCTTTTGAGGTTCTGAGAGAAGGCTGCTATGTAGATATTGGAAATATTAATTAAAAGATCAAACATTTGGCAGTATTTAAAATAAACCTCACCAACTTTGCCAAGGTGAAACAGGAAGAAAAAGAGCTGGCTGTCTTCTCCTTAAATAGAAATCAAGAATGATCCACATACTGCATCTGCTTGTTTCATGACAGACCTTGTGTGTGTCGCTCATAGAAATTTTTCCTTTAAAATATGAATGGAAATATATATATATGAGAACCTAGGAGGGACAGGAAATGAGAATTTAAAACATGCAACTAAATTTTCAGAATCAGATTTTTTTTTTCTGGCATAAGATGTTAGGGGAGGAAAATGAAGTTAAATGTTCCCTCCTATATTCTTTTTTATTTTTTTAAAAGGCCATCACCTCCCGCTGCCCTGCCAACTCCCTCCCTCCTGCATTCTTATGACCATCTTCAAAGCAAGGACTCAACCCATGCTTAGCTATGATTCAGTTTCCTCACCTTTAAAACTGGCTAAATTGAGCTCATCTTCCAAAAATGTTGGGAAGATAACATGACATGACAAGAGGATTGCTTCAGTGACAAAGGAGACTTTTTCCCAAAAATATTGTTGCTTTTTTGTTGCACTTGTAATTTTGCTGTAATAGAAAATTCAGCAAGAATGCTCAAAACTTGAACACATAGAAAGTTTATATTACAGCTTACAGGGTGCTCTAATAAACATATTCTTTACTAGTCTCCCAATAATGCTTTCAAGTGGACATTACCATTCCCATTTTATGCATAAGAAGAGTGGATGTCAGAGACATTTAGTGAATAGCTTAAAGTCATTGTTAATAGGTGACAGAACTAAAACTTCCCCCAGTACTTCTGACTAAACCACCAAGTCAATTGCTCTCTCTACTAATGTAAGGAATAGTAAGGAAGAAAGAATAGAGGAAGGAGGGAGGGAGACATTTATCTTAGGTATGCAAGTAGGTTTTAAAAAATAATATTAATCCATAGAATGTACCATATAAATTGACTAAAAATCAAGCAAACATATGATCATCCCAATAGATGTGAAAAAGTATTTGACAAAAATTCAACATTCATTACTGAGAAAAATGTTCAGCATAGTAACAATGAAGCAAATTTTCTCAATCTGATAAATGACATTCACAAAAGGTCTACATCCAACATCATACCTAATTGTGAAAGACTAAAATCCTTTCCTTTAATATTAGGAACAAAGCAAAATATCTATTGTCACCACTTCTATTCAACATTATAATGGCAGTCCCAACCCAAGTTCAATGAACAAAACAAAAATGTCTATCCATATTTATACCATATGCAAATATTAACTCAAAAGAGTTCACGGCCCTAAATGTAAAACTTGAATCTATACAATTTTTAAAAATGAGAGGAAATGATCATGATCTTGAGCTAGACAAACACTACAATACCAAAGCATAATCCAGAAGAGAAAGTAATGAATAAATCAAACTTTATCAAGATTAAGAACTTTCACTCATTAAAAGACACTGTTAATGGGCTAAAAAGGCAAACCACATATTGGAGAAAATATTTGTAACTCACATACCTAAGGGCTTTGTATATAGAATATATTAAAATTCCTAAAAGTGCAATAAGAGAACAAATGAGCCAATTTTACAAAGAGGGCAAAAGTTTTGAACTGGTGTGCCACCAAAGAGGATATTTAAATGGCAAATGAAGATATATAAAGATAGGGAAAGGCAACTTTAAACTACAATCAGATAGTGCCACACATCTCTTAAAATGTCTGAAAATTTTTTAAAGACTGACAATATCAAGATTTGGTGAGAACATGGAACAACTGGAATTCTAATATACAATCAAAGAATGGGAATGTAAAATAGTACTATTATTTAAGGACCATTTTGGAAGTTTTTCAAAAGATTAATATGACTACTATTTGACCTAATTATTCTTCTCTTAGGAGTGTAGTGGTAGTGATGAAAAATAATATGTCCATACAAATACTTGTCAACAACTGTTCATAGCAGATTTATTAATAATGGTCAATAACTAGAAACAACCCAAATGTTCAGCAGGTGAATGGGAAAACAAATGATGTCCTACCTCTACTATGGAATACTATTCAGCAACAAAAGGAGAATGAAGTATAAACAGATGTGAATGACTGATAAAATATGGGTGAATCTCATAAATATTACCCTAAGTTAAAGAAGTCAGACAAAAAAAAATACATACTATGTGATTTCTTTATGTAGAATTATAGAAAATACAAAACTAATTTAAACTAAGAGAAAATAGCTCCTTGAATGTTTAGAATGTCAAGGTCACTAGGAGTGTTTATTATCTTGATTATGATGATGGTTTCACAAGTGTGTACATTGTGTGTGTGTCAAAATTCATAAAATTGTACAGTTTAAATATGTGAACCTTATTGTATGCCAATTATACCTCAAAAAGCTATTTAAAATAAATACAGACCATATGCAATATGCAATTATGCCTTTAATAGTCATCAGATTGCTACTTTAAGGCAGAATAATAGATGGAATATATAATCACTCCAGGTCACTTTCAATTTATTGCCCAGGTGGTTTGGTACCCTAAATAATCTGGTAGACAGAAGTAAGTGATTTCTAGAGTTGACGAGATTTGGTGATGGATGTTGTTGAAAAAACTTATACATAATTTAAGTTAGAGAATAACTGAATCTGAATATATGACAAGATAAGAACCATCAATCTACTTGTTCTGAATCCTATAGCTTATAGTTTTTCATGTGGGAAGCAGACACAGGAATCTGAATCAATTCTGAACTTAAATCTCAGCTCTGCTACCTAATATTTTTCTGATATCTACTATCTCAGCAAGATCATTGAACTCAATTTTTTTATACTCACAAAGTGAGTATAATAATAACACTTGCCTGGTAGGATTTTGATGATTAAATAAGATAGAATACGCTCAGCACTCAACATTAAATTTTCCTTCCTCTGTCCCTGTACACTCCAGTAAGATCTAGTTTCTTCCTATTCTCCAAACAAGCCATGCTCATTTCTGTCTCATTTGCTCATGACCATGGTTATTCATAAAAGGCATATGTACTTGATTCTTAATAGAGAAAAACACACAGATAATCAAATTTATGCATTGACTAAATTAGGGAATAGTTATTCCTGTTTGCAAGTTGGTGCTCACTTTACCAATAAATTGGTTACCAGTTTCCTCAAGATCCTCGGAGTATTTAAAATGCCACTTGACTGGCAAACTTTCATTTACATGTGAAATTAAGTCTAATCAATATCTGATTTTCCAAGAATCTCTCAATATCTCAGCCATAATAATATTTTTAAAAACAATTTAATCTCATATGTTGAGGCAAACTAATAATTTGATATTCAAAGTGCCACTGAAAATAACTCTGCTTAGACTCATTTATGCCCTGAATTATAAAGATTTAATCCAATAGGAGCAAATAGTTTCCTCTCTCACTGAATTAAATTAGGAGAGAGATACAGAAAGACAGAGGCACAGAGAGACAGCCACAAACCTTATAGACTGGAGAAAAAAGCCTGACTTAGTTTGTAAGAATCTCATTATCAGCTTTACTATTAACAAATAGATTTGATTTCTGTAGGGTTTTAATGTCAGAGGGAAAACATGATACAATTTTCTTTTTCTCTAAAGTTTTTCTTAAATTCAATCTTCATTGAAATGAAATCTCTGCCTTGAATTGAATTTGACTCTGTGAAGCAATACTTGAATTCATATTTTTAAGTACTGAAATTTCACTCAAATACAGCGACAAGACAGAGGAAAGATTTTCTGACTTTCTGTGTTTGATTTGTCTTTCTTGTGTTTTTTAAATAATGAAATGAAAAAAAAGTAACAAAGCTAAAAGTGTATTCAAATGCCACACAAGCACTGATAACCCATCAAATTTGAGAAGAAAAGGCTAAAATAGTGCTCTCAGAGCATGAACTGAAGTGATGAACCCCTGCATGAGAAGTATCTGGGTCTTATTAAAAATGCCATCTTTTGAACTTTCTCCAGATCTAATGACAGTAGGTCCTGAGAATCAAGAATTTTTTTTTAACTAAACACTCCATGTAATTCTTCACAATGGAAATTTGAAACCACCTAGACTTTAAATTGAAATGAAGGCCAGAGAATAGATAGAAAAGTAGACAGGGAGGAGAAAGAAAATAATTGAAAGAAAAGTTCCTATGACTGGGCCAAAAAAAAAAAAAAGTCACATGCTTTTCCATAAAATAATATATCAGGTATTGTTTGGGTTGTTTTTTCCTTAGTATTTGTCCTCTCATACATTGGGGTAAACTAATAAATTGGTACTCAAGGTGTCACTGAAAATAAGCTCCACTGTGAGACTCTCTAATGCCACAAATTCTGCAACTCTGATCCATTAAGAGCAAATAGTTTCCTCTCTCACTGAATTAAAATAGGAGAGAGAGAGATACAGAAAGGGAGAGGCACAGAGAGACAGCCACAACCTTTTCCATAACCCTGGGAGATGCTATACTGAGTCCATTTTAAGGAAGCTATCAGTTGGATTTTTAAAATATTTCAGAGCCTGTTGAAAAATACAGTTTTATGCTATCCTGCTGAATTACTATGCCTGCCCAGCAGGTGTGTGGTGTTTAATGTTCTTCTACAAAAGCAGGATGTCAGCAAGAGCAGTCCATGGTACTGGGAAGGACGAGGAACATCCAGAGCTTTGTGTCCAGAGCTTCCTGAATGGAGAAGGCAGGGCTGGGCTACTGGTAGGAAAAGCAGTGATACTGGACATTAACGGGAAGCCATGCAAGAGTTGGTTTGGATAGAGAATTGCTAGAATAGACCATAGACAACAGGATAGCCAGAATCCTATGTTTTCTTATTCATGAGTGACCTTTTACTCATATCTATTAATGTCCCTTTAAGCAACTCTGACGGACATAAGGACAGGAAGATTCTCCCCACCAGAGACCTCGCTGTTTATTACCAGCTAATAAATGTTTACTCAAATCTCCAGAATCTCAAAGGGCTTTCCTGCTGTTCCCCTTGTCCCTTCACCCTTTCCACCCAGCCACAGGCCACTGCAAGCTGAGCCTTCTCTCCCTGGGTGCCAGCTTCCTGCTCAGTTGATGAATAGTCAGGCAAGACCAGAGCAGCAGCCCCCACCCACAGACAGCAATTTCCACAGACCAATAAACACAAATCCCCTTGTAACTCATTTCTCTTCTTCCTGCTTGAAAGAGTTAAGATATAAAGCAGACACATTTTAAAAAGACTGTTTTCATGCTCAGTGCTTGCTCTGTGTCAGCAGGACTGATAACTGTGAACTTGTTCTGGGAGGGTTGCCCTTGCGATGGCTGGTGAGGAAGTGGCAACCCAAATCATACCTGAATGTGTGAGGAGATTATGATGTGGATGAGTTCCATAAATTAAGGTCTCCTATCCTGGAAACTAAGAGACTTATTAAAAATGGAAAAGTCAGAATCCATAGAGATGTTCTTCCCTTTTGCAGAGGTCCTTCATCTTTCCTGATTTAGCATCTTTAGCTTAGAGAGAGTTTGAGGCACAGTCACTGCAGAAATTGAACATTCACTACCATCTTCTAGACTATGTTATGTCTCCCCAAGGCTGAGAATAAAAGGGAAATTGTGAGAAAGAGATGTGGCAGCAACCTAAAATAAGCAGCCCTTAAAGCTTTCTGGAGGCCTTTAGCTCCTCTTCCAATCATCCTCTAAACAAGTATAAACCGTCCTAAGCACCCATCTCGTAACCCCCTTTCTTCTTCTTTCTCCTCTTCTTCCTTTTCTTTTTTTGATTCCTTCCACAGAGTCCTAGTGGCAGATTTCCATTTCTAGCTTCAACACAGTAAACACAACACTCATAGCCCCTGTCCACACAGTCTCCACCCTGACCATTCAATGGGAATGGCTCTTTTCCTGAGTTTCAGAACATCTGAAGGAAGAGTTTATTTACATCAGGGCTGAGACTGTGTACAACTTCTTCGGAATCTTCTTCTTGTATAATATCCAGAAGGTGTGCACATCTGAAACTCAAAACAGAAATAAGTAAATATGAATAAATGAAGGATAACAGATTTTAATGGAAACCAGACTGATTTTTATATTAGTCAAGGTCCTCCAGAGAAACAGATCAATAGGATGTATATATAGAGAAAAAATGATTTATTATAAGGAATTGGCTCATATAATTATGAAAACTGACAAGTCCCAAGATCTGCAAAACACGTTGGTAACCTGAGATCCAAGAGAGTTGATGGTGCAGGTTCAGTCTGAGTTCAAAGATCTGTTGATGTTGATCCAGACCAAAGGTTGACAGGCTCAAGACCCACAAAGAGCCAATATTCATTTGAGTTTAAATGCAGGAAAATGCTGATATTCCAGCTCAAAAGCAGTCTGGTATGAGGAATTATCTTAGTGGCAGATCAGCCCTTTGTTCTATTAAAACCTTCAACTGATTGTATGAGTCCTGTCCACATTAGGAATTAATATTCTGTTTTACTTAGTTTATGAATTTAAATTTTATTCTCATTCAAAAAAATACCAAGAATATTTACTTAAATAATAATATTTGACCAAATGTCTGGGTACCCCACAATTCAGTCAAGTGAACACATAAAATTAACCAACATAGTTTCCAATAGCTGTACTGTCATAAATTTGAATCTTACAAAACATATGTGGACCACAAGGAAAGATCACAGCCTACTTACTCATTATCAGTATTCAATCCTATCTCAGCAACCGTTCACTGAAGTCTTAGGAAAAATAGTTGCCTGACACACCACTGATCCAGTGGTCATATACAGAGTGACACTCGTTTATGAAAAGGAATTATTGGAGATATGGTAAAAATTTCCCAGTCATTACATGAATGGGAAGCATGGGCCTATTTCCTTTCTGAACACATTTGGAATTGAGAGGTTTTGCTATGAGAATATCTTTCTAGCCCACAGAGTCCAACAGGCTCCAAAGGTAAGGAATGGCGTGATGAGCATAGTCTGTTCATTTAATTCTTATATACCACGGTTTCTATTTGGTTATGTTAAACTGGGAATATGCCTTAGCTTGGGGTTATAATTAGCCCTATAAATTGTTTTGTAGGTAGAATTTTTCAGAAGTATCCTATTAATGGTACTCTGTGGAGGATACTGGTTTTCATGGGAATATTGCTTGCATCCTGACACATGCAGAATTTATGACTTTTATTTTTATTTGTACCTCTGGATCCCAAGCCAACAAACTCTCCCCACACAAATAGGACAAAAACACCTAATTTCTTTGACTATTACCTCCTCCGGTCAGTCCTAGGGAAAGATTTCTAGTCTTTATGCAAACTTTCAAAAAAAAATGGGATCCACTTTCAATGACTAAGAAGTATTCATGGATCTAAACCTCCACAGAAGGTGAGTACAGGTAGTCTCTCAAGGGCTTCCCTAAGCTTCTCTTGGCCCAAGTTCCTAAGTGTACTTTGAAGACAAACATACATCGAAGACAAAAAGGAATCCCAGCCAATAATGGCAAAAAGGGCATCATCACATAAGCAAGGAGCTCTCAGTACAATCCTACCTTCCATAGACCACATCATTTATGCATCCCAACCAATCCAGTAAAGCAGGAAGGCAGTGTAATTGTTTAAAACCAACTCTGAGAGTTAAACTTAAACTCAAGGGACATGTGAAGGCCTGGACTTTATTACAATTGCATAATAAAGTGGCACAATTGACTTATTTAAACATTACCTCACTGACAATAACAAATATTCTGATATTAAAAACATTAACCTGAAGAATAGCAATAAATTCCCTACAGAGGGACATGTTGTGGTCTCTTTATACCATCAGTAAAACCATGTCATCCGCTGTCTAATGTAATAACACACACCCAGACTTCCCCACACATACACTTAAACTACTTTTGGAGGATATAAGAAGCTTGTCTTCCAAATAATAAGTCGATAAGATTCCGTTCCAAGAGCCATCAGAATCCAGAAAGAGCTGCTCACTTCTTTTGATTCAAGTCCTAGATATTTATAGAGCAAGACAAAGACTCATTGCTTAGGTAGAGAGCTATTTTCTTTTTCCTTTTTAAAAATATTATTAAATAGAAAGAAACCATCCTTTGGACATACATAGACAGACAGACACATAGAGATACTGTTACTGAGGCAAAGAGAAGATATATTAAGGGTGAAAGCACAGGTCAGAGAGAAGAGAAGGTACTGCATGCTGCTGGCTTTGAAGATGGAGGACAGGGCCACAAACCAAGGCATTCAGTCAGCCTCTAGAAGCTGGAAAAGGCAAGGAAATGGATTCTCCCCTAGAACCTCCAGAAGGAACACAAGCCTGAAGACACCTTGATTTTAGCCCAGTGAAACAGATTTTGGATTTCTGACTTCCAGAACTGTACAACAATAAATTTGTGTTGTTTTAAGCTGCTATATTTGTGACAATTAGGTATAGCAACAATAGCAAACTAAAACAGTTAGAATAGAATAAAAGCCTCTAAGCTTCCATCTCAAGAGTCATAGAAAAAGTACAGCAAAATAAAACCAAAGCAAGAAGAAAAGAAGGAAACAAAGAGCAAAAATCAGTGAAACTAAAAACAGAAAAACAATAGAAAAATCAATAAAACAAAGAGCTAGTTCTTTTTTTTCTTTTGTATATACTCTTTTATTTTTTTCACATATTTTACTCAAACCACTACATAAATGTTTCAGAAATGTTTAATATTTTACATTTAAGTCACCATTTATGTAGAACTGTAATCGTATTTTTTATTACTTGGACTTTGACACTTTTAGTATATAAGTTGTGCTCAGCATTTCCACTCAGCAGTACTGTTATCAGCACAATCTAATTTTATGTTATCCCATACATTTTATGTTATCGATTTATTATATTGATCATTACTTTGATTTGGCTGTTTTCCAAATATGGCTTCTCAAACTTATACTGTCTTGTTGTTTCCACATCTATTTTTCTCACTGTACTGTTAGTCCATGAGAAGATGGGTTTGACCTCCATACGTCCATGTTTTTTTAACAAATACATTGGAATTTTTTTCTTTGACAACTTGTGATCATTTAAAAGAAACAGAAAAACCATAGTTTAGAAATATACTTTACCAATACATCATGAGAACAACAACTAGAAGTATATTCTTGTCTATTTTGACATTTACTACAATAAAACATATAAAAATCTATCATACAAAGGTAAAAACATATAATTTCTGCACTTGCAGGGCACAATCAGCAGTTGGGAAATGTGTAAATAAATGTAAAGATGCAGTATTAACTCATAACTGCATAAAATTAGCTACGAGACAGTGTTATCAGTCAATAATTTTGTGACCACTTCCTACTACCAGGTGAATAATGCAAGTGTTGTGAGATTCTGTTTCACCCACCATGTGATATAATGTTTCCATATGAGCACTTGGTCTCTCCAGAGTGAATCAAGAAAATTACAAAGAATAATTGTGTTTATGGCAAAACAGTGGAAAGGGAAGGGTATCAAGATATAAATGTTGAAGATATTCCAGAGCCCAGAGCCCACAGCACAGGAGTTAAAAGCAAATGACTTGAGGGGACAAGTGCTTCCAACCCAGTGCCAGATGACTGGAAAGCAAACAGAAGAGACTGGGCAATGTGGCTCATGCCTATAATTCCAGCAATTTGGGAGGTAAAGTACAATAGACTGCCTTAGTCTAGGGTTTCCAGGCCAGCCTGAACAACTTGGTGAGACCTTGTCTTAACAATGAATTCAATAGTTGGCTGGACATAATGGCAAACATTTGTGTCAAGAGCTTCTCAGGAGGTTAAAGAAGAAAGATGGCCTGACACCATCACGTTGAGGCTGCAGTGACCATGAATTTTTCACTGTATTCCAGCCTGGGCACCAGAGTCAAAATCCAACCTAATATATACGTATTTACAATAGTCAGGATTCAGAAAGTTAGGTCTTATAATTATACTCCTGTATAATCTTTATTACAATACTCAAAATGACCCATAACTGAAAAAAAAAGAAAGAAAGAAAATACAACCTATAAAACAAGGATCACTAGAAACATCCTTCCATAAGTTACTCAATAGTGTATGGTCATCATTTTCCTACAACCTTGAGTAAGATAGAATAGATTAACAATTCTGGCAACATAACAATTTATTGTGTGGACAACAAATGTTAGTACTTTATAAACAATTCTGTTCATTAAAAAAATGAATTTACATAGCCTACATAAACCTTCAAATTTTACTGTATGCTCACTAGCAAAAGCAGATTACAAACATTCAAGCATTTCTGTTCTTCTGATAGTGGGATATATGTGTGAACAGCTTTCTTCAGTTTTCAAAACTGAATCTATTATTTACTAAACAAATTTATGATATGTGCATCTTTCCTCTGATGTCTATGAAAATATTTCTTTATATTATATCAAATTACAGTTATGACTTGTAAGTATTGATACTATGAAGATACATCAGGATATTAATGGTCTGGCCTCTTTTTCTCATTAACATGTAAGTAGTAAGACAAATGATTTCCAAAATTCTCAATGATTCTTTGCCATTTATTTCCATGGAAAAATATGTTATCCTGAGCACCCACCTCATGCTGAATTTACAATGATGCTCAGTGTAAGCCACAAAAAAACCTCTTAACTTTGATCTTTTAAAGGAGATTACATATCAGTGTTCTTCATTCTCCATGAAAAACATGGGATGACTGCTGGTGACCTACAATACAAGGACATTTCATAGCTCTAACACATCAACAACTGACCTCATGCTTTACATAAACACTATGAATGAAGGCATAGCATCATGTGAATTGAGTTACATCAATGTTATTTGCTTTTCAAAATACCCTCAAATTCTGTCAATGCACAACCAAAACTCTACAGGGAATATACTTATGCTTTCCTAAAAACAAAAACCATCTTCTAATGCCATTCAATATCTGATTTTTATTTCAACTTGACTTTTCAGTAAATAAATTTTTATATAAATTGCATCTGTAAAGTTTTCAGTCTGAATACCCTAGTATTCCCAATGGCAAATATTTTGAACAAAGGCAAATATTTTGAACAAAGGCGAGTCCACATTCTTCAAATTTGGAGATTCTCTCCAATGCAGTTTAATGTCTAATAAAGTTTTTGCTGGTTAATATCTTTAGACATTTTTTACATTTGTACATTCACAAGTTCTGTGGTTTAAGTAAAGAAAATGGTACTCTTTACATCTGTACATTTCTTACCATATCTCTATAGTTTATAACTTGATATATGATTTTCCAGTCATTACAGATACTAAAAATTTAGAGTATAAGTTCTCTGATGTTGAAAAAACAGAATAACAGTGAAAAGGTTTACCCCATTCTGCCTACCTATAGGGAATCCCTAAATATAGATGTTCGTATGTCAACCAAGTATTGAATGAGAGCTAAAGGCTTTATCCCATTCCGCTCATTTATATAATTTCATCTCAATATGGATTCTCACATGTCCAGCACCTTGTATATGAAAGCAAAAGGCTTACCATATTTTTCACATTTGTAGAGATTCTCTCCAGTATGGATGATCATGTGTCCAGCAAATCCCCTGTGAGAGTGAAGGGCTTTGCCATATTCTTCACATTTGTAAGGTTTCGCTCCAGTATGTATGGTCTCATGTCCAGCAAATCCTTTATGAGAGTGAAAGGCTTTGCCACACTCTTCACATTTGAAGGGTTTCTCTCCAGAATGAATCTTGATATGTTGAGCAAGTAGTGAATGAGACATATTTTGCATTTCTAGGGTTTCTCTCCAGTATGGATTGTCTTATGTCCAGCAAATCCTCCTTGAGAGTGAAAGGCTCTGCCACATTCTTCACATCTGTAGGGTTTCTCTCCAGTATGGATGGTCTTGTACACAGCAAGTCCTCCTTCAGAGTGAAAGGCTTTGCTACATTGTTCACATTTGTAGGGTTTCTCTCCAGTGTGGATACTCTGATGTTGAATAAGACCTGAGTGCCAACAAAAAGCTTTGCCACATTCTTCACATTTGTAGGATTTCTCTCCACTATGGGTGGTCATATGTCTAGCAAACCCATTGTGAGAGTGAAACGCTTTGCCACATTCTTTACACTTGTAGAATTTCTCCCCAGTATGGATGGTCTTATGTCCAGCAAATCCTTTATGAGAGCAAAAGGCTTTGCCACACTCTTCACATTTGTAGGGCTTCTCTCTGGTATGAATTATCTTATGTTCAGCAAATCCTCTTTGAGAGTGAAAGGCTTTGCCACACTCTTCACATTTGTAGGGTTTCTCTTCAGTATGGATGGTCTTATGTCCTGCAAGTCCTCCTTGAGAGCAAAAGGCTTTGCCACATTCTTCACATTTGTAGGGTTTCTCTCCAGTATAGTATCTTTGATGTTGAATAAGATTTGAGTACTGATGAAAGGCTTTGTCACATACTTGATATTTGTAGGGTTTATGTGCAGTATGGATTCTCTGATGGCAAATAAGATGTGAATACCAAGTAAAGGCTTTATCACATTCTTCACATTTATAGAGTTTCTCTCCACTATGAATTTTTTGATGTTGTGAATGACATGAGTAATAGCTAAGGGCTTTGCCACACTTTTCACTTTTGAAGGCTCTCTCTCCCCTATGGATTCTTTCATATCTATTTAGATAGGATGATTTCCTAAACACTTTCCCACATATACTGTGTACATTTTCTGCATTATTTTTTTTATGTTGACTACATTTTGAGGACCGGTTAAATATTTTGCCATATTCATGTTTGAAAGCCATTTCAGAAATATGGATACTCTCATGGATAACATAATTGGAATGTTGATGAAAGACTTTCCCTCTCTTATTACATTTGTAATGGTTATCTATCTGCCCTTCACCCTCATGCACACTTTCCCAAGATTTTTTTAAGCATAAGTTCTTAAGACCAAATTTTCCATATTTTCCCATTGGCACGTTTGTTAGTGGGTCTTCCATGCTCTTCTCTGGCAAAAGGCCCTCAGTGTAATGAGAAGTCACAGCTGGAGATTTAACTGATGTGCTGTGTCTCTTAATTTCCCAGGGCTCTTTCTTTTGCTCCAGACAGGTGATCAGGTCTGGCTTAGAAACAGCAAGTCCTAGAAAAACCAGGTTTCTGTGGTTCTCTAACATCATATTCCTGTACAATATCCACTGAGTGGGGTCCAGGCATTATATTGAGTTTTAAAAGTCAATCTAAGTCCAAAACAGATGTGGATACTAAAATAATTCCATCTTGGATGCTAATCTACCATGTTGACTTCTGATTAACCCCAGTTTTTGGAATGTCTCTAAGATTTTCTATCTTCATGAATTTACCCTAAATCCTGCCCTTAGGTCAAAACAACCTTAATGTTATCATAAATGCATACTTAACCATAAATCTTTCCCTTAGGCAAATTCTTTATGGGGTATAAGCCCTGAGTCTGTGGGGTAACAGTGAAGGGATTTGCCATCTTGTCTCATGAGTCTCTGAGACATACATTCTGTTCATAAGTTCCTATTAAATGTTTCTGAGGGAAAGAAAATCAATCTAATCATGACTTGTGAAGTTAACAGAGAAAAATGCTTCAGCAAAGCAATACAAGGAGATAGGAGAATGGTAATGAAAACTAAGATTGCTAGTTCTAGATTCTTTACTTTAATCCAATTAATGCTGTTTAATTTCCAAAATTAAACTGGGTAACATATTATAAAATCCTAAGAACCATGAGTTATCATGTTATTTTAGTATATCCAGCATCTGGCTCAAATATATGCTAAATGATGAATATTTAATAAATACTGAATGAATGAATAAAGATGAAGCTCTGGGTAATGAAATAAGTTTCCCAAAGTTGTGTACTTAGTAAATATCAGAGTCAGAATTTCAATCCATGTATATCTATCTCCAAAACCTATGTACTCTTGTTGATTCCACAAGTAGTGGTAGGAGATGACTAAAGAGCTTTAATTGTTTAACTCTTTCTTCATGTGAATTCTCTTTATTATTTAGTTAATTTACTCTGGTATGAAAATCTCTTCCCTTGAGCTGCAGGAAGCCCAGCTGCATGACATATTTTCTACACAGAACTGAAGTCCTTGAGATACTTTGGATTGCATATATCCTCCTAACCTCCTAAAAAAGAAACAGAAAGTCTTCAGTAGAAAATTAGCCTGTATCTTTTCCACATTCCCCCATGAGTCTGATAAACAAAATCTTTATCCATTTATATTCTCTAGCTACAAGTCAAATGACCATATTTAAGCTCCCCAATGGGATGCTTTCTGATTATGATTTTGTATCTTATTGCATTTTACACATTTCTACAAATATTTTAAACTGGGAAATTTCATGTACATCCTCACACTTGTTTCTGTATTAATCTACACTTGAGGCATTCTAGAGTCAATTTTCTCCAGATGGATTGTGGCCCTGTGGTCTGACTTTAACCCAGCACATGTGAGGACTCTGGATTGTGTCCAGTATACTCCCTAAATGTTAGAATCTATGCTTAGCCTTAATCTTCCACCCAATTCTCTCTCTTTTTTTCATCCACTTAATTTACCATACATTCAGTATGCTCTGCCCAGTATTTATAGGTATTGAAAAAAGCATATAATTAAAAAAACAAAGAACTAGAAATTGACCTTCCATTATGACCCAGCAATTGCCCTATTGGGAATATACTTGGAGGAACTCAAATCATTCTTCAGGGTAACAATAGGCTTAGACGAAAATAATTATCACCAGCCATGGACTATCTACCTTTAGACATAAGAAAATAAATCATATTTGATCAAGCCATCACCTAAAATCAATTCTGGCTGATGGAGGGAGGAGGATTGCAAAGGAAAGTAACTAGAGCACAGTACAGGTTGCTAACTGGACTATAGAGGTAATGAGGACAGGGTTCTAAAGTGAAAAGGAAAATATAAAAGGGAGAAGATAGAAAGCCATTACAAAAAAAAAAAAGTTGACTTGTTTCCAGGCCCAACCCAATCCCTTGGAAACTCTGCTAACTATGGAACATAGCGGGAATTGAACATATGTTGCACATCAAAAAGCAGCTCTCTGAGCTGCCCTCCTCCACGTAGGAAGGATGTCATATTTCTCTACAAAGGAAAAAGCATTCTTTGCTGCCATGTTTCTGTTTATTAGGTGCAACTTACTTCGTGATGCTCAAATTAATTTTGAATCATTTATCATGTTTATGTTTTATTAAGGTTTTTTTCATTGCCAAGCAAATGATAAAAATTGCCGGATTCATTTTAATCCAAGAGCAATGAATTCTCATTTATTTTCAGTACTAAAAAAAAACATGACTGGATTCAGTTTCTACTTTTAAAGAAATTACACTGATTATAACTAAACTTCATATACAAAAATGCCCATGAGGAGATGGCCAGTCCTTAATAGAAGCCAAAGCCAAGGAAGTTTGTTGATTTCTTACTATCACTCCTCGGTCCTGGGGCAGAAAATGTCTCATCTTCATCACTTGAAGCTACAATTCCTTAGAAAGCACCCACAGAGACATCAGTTTAGGCTGTTACTGTTGAAATCACATCTGAGGACAAGGCAAGGACCAAATCATGGGACTAGGTTGAGGCAAGTGAGGTACTCACCTTAGGCACAAAATTTAACAGTGGTCAAAAAAAACTGTTATCCAGATAAATAGTATTTTATGCAATATTTTTGAAAAAGCAATGTTCCCAAATCCATGATGAAGAATATAAAAGTTTTAAATATAAAAGTTATAAATAAAAACAGAATCTGATCCTACACTTGCCTGACTCATGACATGTGCTTTACCCTAATCCCAGCTGTGATAACAAGTTAGATGGGAAAGTCTCCTCTGGCTCAGAATTAATCCTGCCCTGGTCTTTGGGAGACAACTGCAAAACAAAAGGACACAGAGAGAAGGCAACAGACACTAGGGTGAAAACTTGGGAAGGAGATTGACTTATCATGGATGGAGGATACAAGTCCTCCCATAGATCTTCTTGACGGGCTTCTTCAGAGAACCAGTGCCTTTCCCTTCCCATGGATTCATATCCACAACCATGTTCATGTCCACTAGGCCTGTGAGTGTTCAAGTACAGTCCAGGGAATTTCCACAGCAGTGGACCCTCAGATAGTACATCTCTACTCCATCCAATTCCACTGAAATTGATGCATACTCATAGCTTCTGGGCCTAGATGACAGCCAGAGGTTCTCTCAGGTCCCACTATAACTTGTACCCAAGCCCTTCTGATTCTAATAGAGGATGGCTTAAAAAAGCAAATCAAGGCAGTAAGCAACAGTGAGCTAACATTTTCAATTTTTAAAAAATATTTGACAAAGGCTAACACCATGCTTCTCTTTTCTATTTTCATTAAAGTAACACAATGATATGACTTCCGGTTAACAGATGTCCCACTCCTCCCTTAGGTATGACTAGAACCACCCAGGCTAAATTGATCTTCTTTATGAAGCCCTCATTAGTGCTAATGGCATGGCAGGTAAAAATGGAACTCCACTTCCAGGTCTTGTTTTAAATATCATTGCCATATGTGCTTGTGAGTCATGCATTATGCTTCTAGGCAATCCTGCCAACAACAATGTGGGATTCAGGAAGGTGTCTGACCTGAGGCATTAACTAGAGAAAATAATTTATACCTTTAATTCTATCCCAGAAGAGTACTACATTTTGAAAATGAAAACAACCCGTGTAAATCACACAGAAGAGCATGCATTGCAACAAAAGCAATTTTTTTCAAAACTTACTGACCATGAAGATAGTCTCCATGATCTCCTGATGGTTGCTCTAAGTGATAACATTTGACCACCACTAACATCATTTCCTTTAGATAAAACTCTAATCCTGTAAATTTAAAAAAAAGGATTTCTAAAGTTCTCTTTTTTGGAGACTGAACACTATAATTTATTATAAATTTATGTTTAAACGGACCTTAATTTGCTGTTTCCCTCCACCATCTTATATGAATTTATTTTCTAGGTTAATCATTGAACATTATGATGTCATACCATAAAGATTCTGGACAATTGCTTCATAGCAAACGTTGTTCCAATGTTATATTTCCATAATTTTGTATGTGACAGATACAATGTCCCTTCACTTCTCTCAAATCTCAATCTTCTTGCTTTTGAAAAATTGGGCCAAATAGAAACAAGAAAGTGCATCAAACTAGATGAGCTAAATTAAGCACATTGTTTCCTTTCTTCCTTATTGGGTGCCATTACTATTGTTCCCTACAGCAGTGCCTTAGAGGGAGGCTGACTCTGCTTATACTGTAGAACCTCAGAGAAAAACTGGCTCTGTATACACCGTAGAACCTCAGAAGGAGTAGGGCTCTGCATATACTAAGGCACCTCAGAGGGAAGCTGGTTCTGTATCTATGGTACCTCAGAGAGAGGATGGGTTTGCATACACTGTGGAACCTCAGAGAGAAGGTGGCTCTCTAGACACTGCAATGGGTCATTTACTTGCACAGGAGGAGAGGAAAGAATGCCTTCAAGCTGACTAATGGATAGTCACTTTGCTTTTCCAACAAGCACCCCTGAAAAGTTTGGTTGTTCTTAGTAGTAATAACTTTCATCACATTATGCTATAGTCAAGGACTGTACTAAGGGAAACTTGTCTGAAGTCATAGACACAAAGAAAGCAAAAAATACTTTCTCATGGGGTCTTGTTTTATATTTTTTGTTCCACATGAACAAGCCACTCAGAAACCTGTCTCATTTTGCATGCCTCCTTCTTCTTCCTTGTTTTATTCTTCATCTTTATTTCTCATCCCAGTCAAAATTAACAGGAGAGGAAAAGGCCAGTACACTCAGGATGTGAGAAGTGGTAACAAGGATGGCTGAGGTTGAAGCATTCCTTTTTTTTCCCATTGATTCAGGTGCGGTGGTCTGTTAGGTGTGTTCCCTTGTTCCTTGTAACACTTTCAGCGGGCTGATAAATACGGAACCCATACAAACCTGTTTCTGAAAGCAGACCTGACATTATGATTGTCTAGAATTCCAGGCTCAGTGAATATGTTCATTGCTGGTACACAGCCAGACATTCAAGGTTTACCTTACATAAACACCTGCGTTTGGCTGCAGTTAGCCTAGTCAAGACTGATCGCCTCAGTTAGCATAAGATTATCCCCACTAGCAGGTGTCTGCTCTCACTGTGACCCGACCCAGCGATCAAATACTCTCCTGGAGCTGGCTTCTCATTCTGTTCTTTCACTCAGCCCTGGGATCCCCACCAATATCAAAGGGTATTCACACAAGGCACAATGAAAAAGGCCAAGCTGTTCTCTCTAATTGAGCAGCAGGACCACAAGAGCGTGGAAGTTATGATTCTTTTGAAATGTGCACATAACCTGCATGGTGAGGCAAGGGTCCCAGCAGCTCTCCATCAGTGGCCTTTCTTTTGCCTGTTTCATTCTAGAATTTCCATGCCAGAGGAAAGATCTATAAGTAAACTCATTCATTTCATCAGATTTAAAATAAGAAAGAGCACATCACATATTTTTAATGTAGGATAATAGACATTTGTAGGCATTTTCTGGGCTTCTCTTCCCTTTACTGAAAGCAGCTTAATCTATTCATTATACATGATTGTGCTCTTGATTAGAGACAGTCTGATGCTAATCAGGTCAAAGATTTCATTGCCAGAAGGACCTTTTAGTTTTATCTCATTCCAAGTTTTCATTTCTCCCAAATTCCAAGCAAAGCTTGGAAATTCCTGTCATTGTCACATGAAGGATAAGAAGACGGTTTTGCACCAGTTTTTCGTGATATCCACATCATCTTCACATACAAGGAACAACATTGATTTGTTGTTGTTGCTGCTGTTATATCACAGCATCACATGATGCTCTCAGATGACTGAGAGGCAGCAACCTGAAGTAGAATGTTGAAGGACCCTGAAGGCTTCCGTCCATTTCTCTTCTGCCGCATTTTAGGTTTGTGACTTTGGACAGGTCACTCTCTTTCATCTTCTTCATCTGTAAAATAAGAATGATAAAACTTACCCTTGTACTACATTCTACACAAAACTGTTTTGAAGTTCACAATAAATTATGCACACATTAGTGCTTTAAAACTCTGATGCATTTTGAAAACTACTATTGTCAGACACTGAAAACTCCTAAGGGGGGTGAGGAAGGAGGCAAGGGTAGAAAAATTATGCATTGGGTACCATTTGGGTGACAGGCTTAATATAAGACCAAACCTCACCATCATGAAATATAACCACATAACAAACATGCACGTGTCCTTTGAATCTAAAATAAAATAGGATTCATTGTTTAATATTAGTGTTGTCATTGCCATTTACCATTTTGAACTATAATATCCCATCATTCATGAGTGGAAACCATTGGGGAACAGCCTGAGGTAGTACACAGATCTTCAAGTTCAAAAGAAGCACCAAACAGTCTTTGCTTTGGAGTAGAGAGAAGGTAGTCTCTCACATTACATAAAGGCATACTAGGACTGGACTCTAAGAGCCCAATCCCTCCCAATGCTAATGAACCAGACATGGAAATAGAAATGGGCCCACATCAATGAAGACAGAGTTAGGAAAATAACTGATATAAAAGTAATTCATTATAACCAGTAGAAGATTGGTCTAAAATTAATAAGCACCTACTGAATTTATGGCACAGAGGTGTAAAGGAAACACTGGCCCAAGACAGATAGGAGTGGGATGAGACATCTCTAAATGGGAAGATCTTTTTTCTATCAGCAGATCTTTGTAACAGCAACCCCATGTATTTCTTAGAGTGACCCAAGCTGTCATCGCTAACTCTCATTTTTGTCATTACTAGAGATACTTACTGCCCTGGATAGATAAAGGATTCATGAAAAAAAATATCCAATGACTGAGACCTTGGGGTTCCAAATAGTATCCACTAAGCTCCTCAAATTGATGGTAGATGAGACATTGTCCAAGCCTCACTAGAGACTCATAACCTTCATCAGGTCTGTGAGATAGAGAGCAAGTCAAAGCAATGTGTTGATCAGACAACATGGGTCAATCCCAGGAGGGAAATTTAGAAAGCCGAGGTAAGTGAGGACTCCTGAGGATTTCTGACTTTAGCTTAGAATAGTTTCATTTTGCAGATCTTTGGTCCATAGTGCTAATTAAGTGTGTCTGGAGGGAATATTCAATTTTCTGTGCTTCATTAATTATTTAAGTATCTATTTACAACCTTACAAATAATAATTTTCAATTCTTTTACTGGGATATTTGAAAAACAAAACCATTAGTCTGCTTCTTTCTAGGTAATTTCAAAGCACTTATCTCCAAAGTCCCCAAGAAGGCAGACAAAGACAAATCTAATAATAAGGGAGAAGAAAATATTCTTAGTGTCTCCTACAAAGAAATGAGGTCAATCTGAACAAACACATGCATTATTTGAATACCTTTCTCTCTGCCAAATATAATACAAAGATATGGAAAGCCAAGCTTTTTAGGATGCTGAGGTTTTCTTCCCTTGGTCTTAGTTGTTTAAATGAGATTCCTCTATATTGCTGAAAACATTTGCTGAAACTGAATTATTTCAGTCTGTTGTTGATCAGACTGAAATTTACACAGGTTGGAAAATTTATCTTCCCCAGAACTTCCCAACTGAAGGCAACAGATTAGTGCAAATATTTTGTTGATAGGACAGAGTTCCTACGTTTTTGTTGCATCCCTCTCTTTCTACCCCAATTCCAGCTAAGTTAAAAACAGAGACTATATACTATAATTACATTTTATTTGAGGAACTAGTATCTCATGAATAGTTCAGTATGTCTATGAAATCAAGACTGTATTAGCTATACTCTTCAGTGCTCGCCACATAAAACACTTCATTTACTTGACACTATCACAAAACAACTTATTTCAAATAAATGAACTTTCCAGGTAACCATAACTTTTCCATTAGAGTTTTACAATGTGTTTTTTTTTTTGAACAATGCTACTTGATAATGTTTCTAAAATGCACTAAATTATTCTCTGTTTCTTGAGCAGAGGTTACCTGTCATGATTTTGCCTCTTTATTATTTGCTTGACAAATCAGGGTCAATACTATGAACAACTTATTACTTTGCAGAATTGTAATATGGATATACTGTTTTCTAGTATGAGTGGAGAGGGCCACTTGCTTATACACAAAAGGGTCCCAGGCACTATGACATTTATTTGTAGTTCTTTTTTTTTTTTTTTTTTTGAGTGGGAGTCTCACTCGGTCGCCCAGACTGGAGTGCAGTGGCCACTCCCAGCCACCGCAGCCTCGACCTGCTGGGCTCCAGCGATCCTTCCGCCTCAGCCTTCCAAGTAGCCGGAACTATAGGTGTGCACTACCACGACTGGCTGATTTTTTGTAGAGATGAGGTCTCGCTGCCCAGGCAGGTCTCGAACCCGCGGGCTCAGGCAATCCACTCATCTCAGCCTCCTAAAGGTGAGAGATTACAGGCTGAGCCACCAAGCCCAGCTTATTTGTAGTTCTTGAGTCTACATTTTCTTGTTTAACTACATTTTTATGATAACTATTCATTGTGACTTCTTACTGATTCCAATGTATTTGTCCTTTCTAATGTTGTTTCTAATATACTATGAACTGGGAAACCATACTGCTAAGCTTGTTTAAATTTTGTAAGGAGCAAGAATATACTGTCTCAAAATAAAGATCAGAGAGACTATATAAATAAAGCTTATGAACTGAATATATGGGTATTGAGAAATCTATCTGGTTAGTTATAGGCCTTTAAAAATACTACTTTCTGGCTATTTTTAAGCTGACTTTCAGTTAGAATAAGTGACCAACAGAAAAGGCAAGTGTTCCAGTATTTAGACATGTGAGCTGGCTTTGAGTCATATTTGTTCATGGCATTTTTTTTTTGTAAACATAGTTCACCAGCCAGACAGTGATTATGGATGTAAGCCAGATCTTGGAAGGGGTTTTTGTATTAGAAGAGATCTCTTAACATTATTACCTTGCCAATATACTGGGACTTGTTTTTGATATTTAATCATTGGTACATTAATTTGGCCATGTTTAGCTCCTGCAACCAAGGTCCTTGGTTAGGGATGTCTTGTAAATGCCACGAGCCTTGCACGTGGTACAATGTCCATAGGAGAACATGGCTTCCACCATGTCAAGCTCTCTGGTATTTCTGATTTGGATGGGATGGCCATATCCTATGTAGAGGCTGCAGGAAGAGAGAGACTGGAGCCCTGAGAGTCTGAATTAGGATTGTCACCACTACGGTCACCTCAGAAAGATGAAAACTTACCTGAAATAGGTTAGAAGCAGTTAATATCAAAGCTAGTAAAATGTGGGGGTGAGGTTCTGTTAAATAAATGTCTCTAAAAATGGTTTTGCCTTTTCTCCCAAACATCTGATATCATAGGAAGCTGAAAATTGGAACAGCTGAGTATAGTTAAAGGACTCTCACTGAGCACCCAGCACAAAATGAAGAAACATTCATGCCTTAGCTCTTTCACTTCTCTTCCTAAATAGCTAAGGAACTCAATACCAATAAAGAAAATATGCTTAAGTTTGTTTTATCTCCAATACTTGGAAAGGACTTTAGTCAAAAGTTTTGCAGGCCAGTTTATTCTATTCATATTTTCTAAGCAAGGCTTTAAAAACAACAATAAAAATTCTTCTTAGCCTGTTATAAGTTGACAAGTTTCAAAAGTTTGAAAGAATGTCTGAACCACACCCCAACTTGATTCTAGCTATTACAGAGTCATCTGTGCCACCCACTCAATTTTCTTCTGACCCTGAACTTCCGTCCTCTCAAATTTCTATAAATTAGCAGTAGGTTGAAGTTTTAAAGAAGGCCATGGTAGATCAGAGCCAAACAACTTGTATTTAAAACATAGCCTGGGAGACCACAAAGCATTCCTTTTATTATTTATCTTCTCCCTATCTCAGACCTAAAAATGACTCAGTCTATAAAATATGTCACTGCTACAGCAAGAAAGGACTCTCTTGTGGGAAATAATAGCCATTCATCCTTTTAGTCAATCAGCAAACAAATATTGAGTACCTATGCCTACAAAAACTGTCAAAATTTAGCACCATAATGGAAAACAAAATAAATACAAAATGAGTGCTTACAGATGAAGTCCAGTGAGGCAGACAAGCACTAATAAAAATGGAAGCAAATTAATCATTTAAATATCATTGTGGAGATTCCACAAGATGGTGACGGCATAGGTGGATTCGTGAGACTCTCTGAACGTGAGTTCCCAAAAAGACTCTTACTTTTCTTCCCACAGTCCCCTGCCCACTGCCAGCTGCACTGGTACGAGACCTGGGGACCTTTGGTCCCATGCAGGGCCAGATATTGTGGCCCCAGCTGCGGATGCTCCATTATATGTGACTCCCATCTGCTCAGGAGTCCTGGGTCCCAGCTCCCTCCCTCGTTACATCGTCACGTCCAGCACCCAGCATCAAACTGCCAGTCACCCAGGGAGGCTCTGGGCACCCTGCCCTCAGAGATACCCGTCCCATTTCTGGCTGAAGTGCCCTGTGAGGGACCCAGGGCCACCACTTGCCCTTTGGAGCTTTGGAGCTCTGGCGCTCCGGGCCCACCCTGGCTGAGGTACTCAGCGTGCAACTTCAAGCTTGTGTAAGGGAGCAGAACCCCAAGCTTGTGTAAGGTGCTGATTGGAGGCTTCCAGCTCCAGAGGAGGGAACGTCCGACTCTCTCCTCCACCCTAACCTGCTGGTGACACCCCGGATCCAGCACCCAGCTTTGCAGCTGATCCCAGACGAGCATCCCTAAAAGTAAAAGTGGAACTACTACCTCCGCCATTCTCCAGGCAGATTTGCATCACCCTGCCCACCTATCAGAGCCTCAACCTCGGTTCCCATGGTGATGTCATTAAACAGGAGACAAAGTCCATCCCATATGCTGAACAGACTGAGACAACTAAGAGTTACATACCTCCCAGGCAGCAGGCTAACTGCCTGCAACAAAAACAGAGGGGAGAGGCTGGAGATCAGAGCTCAAGAAAAGATTACAGAACTAGTCTGATGTCTTATTTTGACCTTTGGTTTTATCATTCTGACTGTACGTTTTGCTCATTATTGTTTGCTTTCTAACTTACACTATCTGGTTCATGATCTTATTGATCTGTCTCTGTGTAACTACCAGTATTCTTTAGGGAATTTTACTTCTGTGTTTTTTTTTTTTAAACTTCTCTCCGGCCTTCTGTCTCTTTTTCACCTGTGAGTTGGTATGTATGTCTGTTTTCCCTCTCACTCTTCTCTCTTTCTTACTTCCTATTGACCCCCCTCCTCCATTATTTTCCTCTTTTGTGCCTCCTTTAGCTCCAGCTCCAGCGATGAGAGAAAACTCTACACAAATGAAGAAAAACCAAAAGAAGGATATGGGTCTCTCCCAGACTCCTCGGAGGGCAGACAATGAGAAACTGACTTCGGAATGCAAACAATGAAGAGCCCCCGGAATGACTGGTCTCAAACTACAAACCTAGATATCAAGACATTAATGGAGAGATTAAAAAGAATTGAGGAGACTCAAGAAGAAACTAGAAAGGAGCTGATATCTGAGATAACAGTAATAAAGAATACTGTGAATGAAATAAATAACAAACTGATAAACATGGAAAGCAGAATTACACAAGCAGAAGAAAGAATCTCAGAGCTTGAGGACCAAAACATAGAACTAACCCAAACTCTCAAAAACACAGAAAACAAGCTCAAAAAGACAGAAAAAAACCTTCAAGAGATGAGCAATTCCTTCAAGAGACCGAACCTAAGAGTAATTGGCCTTCCTGAGGCAGAAAGAGAGACAGAGACCACACTGGAACAAACCTTCCATGAGATCATTCAAGAAAACTTCCCTTATCTAATCAATGATGCAAAAATTCAAACACAAGAGATTCAGAGAACCCCTGCAAGACAACAAATGAGAAGACCAACTCCTAGACACATAATAATCCACCTAAACAAAGTAGGCATAAAAGAAAAAATCCTAAAGGCAGCAAGAGAAAAAGGCCAGATCACTTACCATGGAAAACCAATTAGAATAGCAGCAGATTTATCCACAGAAACCCTACAGGCTAGGAGAGCTTGGAGCCCTATCTTCAAAGTCCTAAAAGATAAACAATTTCAACCAAGAATAACCTACCCAGCCAGATTAAGCTTCATCAGTGAGGGAGAATTAAAAATCTTTCCCAGATATCCAATCTCTAAGAACTTATGCTGCCACAAAACTACCTCTACATGAAACACTTAAGAAAGTACTAAACACAGAAGAAAGGGGGAAAAAAAGAAGAACCTTCTTCACAAGAGTACAGGAAAAAGAATAAAACACATAGGAACCAGCCCCCAAAACAAAAGAAAGACAATAAACCAAGTGGAAGAATAATTCTGTAAGAACTCTATGATAGGGACAAACTCTCACATTTCAATAATTAGCCTGAACGTGAATGGACTAAATGCACCACTGAAAAGACATAGAATGGCAAAATGGATAAAATATCACCAGGCAACAATATACTGCCTTCAAGAGACCCATCTCACTAGGAAGGACATGCACAGACTCAAAGGAAGAGGATGGGAAACAAATTTTCAGGCAAATGGAACACAAAAGAAAGGAGGAGTAATGATCCTAATTTCTGACAAAATACCATTTAAGCTATCAAAAATTAAAAAAGATACAGAGGGCCACTACATAATGATAAAAGGTTCACTCCATCAACAAAAAATATCTATCCTAAACATATATGCACCTAACATAGCTGCACCAACTTTTATAAGGCAACTCCTAGGAAAACTAAAGAAAGACATTGACTCTAACACCATCATAACTGGGGACTTTAATACCCCACTCACAACCCTAGACAGATCATCAGGACAAAAAATTGGCAATGAGATCCGGAACCTCAATGTGATTCTTGACCAAATGGACTTAATTGATACCTACAGAACACTCCATCCAAAGACCACAGAATACACATTCTACTTATCACTGCATGGAATGTATTCTAAGATCGACCACATAATTGGCCATAAATCAAGCATAACCAAATTTAAAAGGACCGAAATTCGACCATGCACCTTCTCGGACCACAGTGGAATAAAAATAAACATTGACACCAACAAGGTCCCCCGAAAACCCACAAAGACATGGACACTAAACAGCATGATGCTAAACAAATTTGGGTCAATGATGAATTCAAAACAGAGATCAAAAGATACCTGGAAACAAATGAAAATGAAGAAACATCTTACCAAAATTTCTGGAACACCTTAAAGCCTGTAGTAAGAGGGGAATTTATAGCCCTACAAACACACATGAAGAAAATGGAAGGAACACAAATTAACAGCCTAACAAATCACCTAAGGAAGCTGGAAAAGCAAGACCACAAAAACCCTAATTTCAGCAGAAGAATCCAGATCACCAGAATAAAAGCCAAAATCCAGGACATAGAAGACAAAAAGATAATACAAAAAATCATTGAAACAAAAATCTGGTTCTTTGAAAGGATAAACAAGATCGATGGTCCCCTAGCTGGCCTGACCAAGGAAAAGAAAGAAAAAACCCAAATAAGCACAATCAGAAACACAAAAGATGAAGTCACATCTGACCCTGAAGAAATACAAAAGATCATTAGAGACTACCATGTACACTTGTATGGAAACAAACTTGAAAACCTCAAGAAAATGGAGGACTTTCTGTCATCATACAACCTGCCTAGGTTGAAACAAGAAAAAATAAAGACCCTAAATAGACCAATAACAATCAAAGAAACTGACTATGTAATAAGAAAACTACCTACAAAAAAAAGCCCTGGACCAGATGGCTTTCCAGCAGAATTCTACAAGACATTTAAGGAGGAGCTGATTCCAATCCTACTGAAGGTATTTCAGGCAATTGAGAAAGATGGAACCCTCCCCAAATCATTTTATGAAGCTAACATCACATTGATACCCAAGCCAGGTAAAGATCCAACAAAGAAAGAGAACCACC
>NW_007258196.1:1046410-1083843 GCF_000164805.1 Carlito syrichta | reverse complement strand
TCTCATAGATGGCTCTTACTATTTTGAGGTATGTTCCATCTATGCCTAGATGTTTGAGAAGGGGTGTTGGATTTTACCAAGAGCTTTTTCTTCATCTAATGATATAATCATGTGGTTTTTGTTTTTACATCTGTTGATATATTCAATTACATTTATGGTTTTACAAATGTTGATCCAGCCTTGCATCCTGGGGATGAAGCCAACTTGGTCATGGTGGATGATTTCTGAGATGTGTTGTTGAATCCAGTTTGTTGGGATCTTGTTTAGCATCTATGTTCATCAAGAATATTGGCCTGTAGTTCTCTTTCTTTGTTGGATTTTTACCTGACTTGGGTATCAAAGTGATGTTAGTTTCATAAAATGATTTGGGAAGAATTCCATCTTTCTCAATTACCTGGAATATTTTCGGTAGGATTGGTATCAGTTCTTCCTTGTATGTTTTGTTGAATTCTGCTGAAAAGCCATCCAGTTCACTTATATATATAGACATTTTGTAATTCAATTGTAAAAACTGTAAGTAATCATGTAACTTGTGTACACTGTGATAAGTTACTAAATGGGATAAAGCATATTACTAAATGTTACAGACCATATTTGCCAAGGAAAACTATATTTGCTTCATCATTGGTATGAAACACTTGTTTTAAGTCTGTACATTTACAACAGAATTTTCACACTGATAACAATTGCTCAAAGTGAAAATGACCATTTATGATGGTCAGTTTTAAAGACCACATTGCTCATGCTTCTTCTAGCTTCATAAAAGTACCTACGTTGTAACAGCAGTCAGAACTTTAATGATTCTATGCATAAAATATTTCTGAATTATTGTTAAAGATTAAAATAAATATTAAACTTTTAAAATGTATTTATGAAGAACATAAACATAGAAAATAAAATACCAGAAAATAAAGCTTTTGAATTGTGTATATATATTAAGAAAAATCTGAAAACATGGAGTCTATTGATGAGCTCCATTCTGCTTTCAGCAAGACTAAGCATTTCTACAGAACAAGTTGACTCTTACAGTCTTCTATATCTCATACTCTCCCACTCTTGATTTTGTTCTTCTTTCCAAAGCCCTACAAATTTCTTCTTCCAAGACTTACTCCCTACTGTATTTATGTATTTGCAAAATGAAGAATTAGAACAAGTTTCCAATAATTGTTTACAAAATGGGGCAGCAGTATCACTTCACAATTATTAGCACAGGCACAGCTGCTGACCTGCTTAGATGTCAATGTCCACTCTGCTTGCTCCTACCTCTGTGAACTTGGACAAGTCACCAAATATCTTTATGCCTCAGGTTTGGCAAGTTTTTTAATGGGAACAATAACATCAAGTATCCATTAAGTTAAATAAGGATTAGTAATACAAACCTTTTTAGGCACATTACATGTAGTAATAACTGAATAAGTAAAAACTTTTAATTCTGTCATGAAAGAATATTACAAAGTATCCTTAGAAAGTAACTAATATAAACTTTTTCTTACAGAGGAAAACATCCATAGTCCCCATGGCAGAATGAAAACCATAGTTTCGGTTATTACAGCCGTCAGTTTGACTCAGGAATCAGCCATTTTCTTGAAGTAAATTATTTAACCTTTCTATCTTTCCATTTTATTTTTATAATAATATTTACAGTGTTGTTAAATTTAGATAATGTAACTTAACTATATCAGTATCACTGGAATATAAAATATTTTCAAGAAATTTATCTCCTCCTCCACATCTTTTCTTCCACTCATTCTCTACATGCCAGGGTCCTCAGAATAACCAACCTCTTGGACCTTGGACAATTATCATAATACTATAAGAAAGGGATTGACAGTAGTGGGAAACTGCCAGGGGAGGGGAGGGTTGGCAGTTGAGGGAAACGGCTAGAGAGGGAGGGCATACCTCATCAACAAGGGTACCTGCATAAACAACATTTTTACACCTAATCCTGAATTTACCCCACATTTAAAAAAAAATTCTTATTGATACACATTCTGGAATATAGCATACATTCTAATATAATTCATTCTATTAAGCAGATGACACTGAAACTTGCCCACTTTATCTCTGGACTACTTAGCAAATAGTCACTCATGGTCATTGTCAGATTGACAGAAACCAAAAAAAAAAAAAATATTATCTTGCTGCATAACACATTGCCTTCCAAGTTGTTATAGTCTTTGGTTTTAACCACTGCATTAAAGTAATTATTGATTCTTTCTTTTCATTTTTACTTATACATTGTAATAATGCTATTGAATTCTGTTTAAAAAATGAGATGCATGTTAGAGTCTTCCTTTCACCTGAGTATTAGTTCTGACTAGGTTTTTTGCAACAGCTTTCCATCTGACTTGCCTGTCTCACATCTCTTATCTATGAAATTAAAATAAAATTAGAACTTATCTAACAGAACAAGACATGTAGCACTTTCAATAGCACAATTTGTACCTCAAATATATTAATTTTTAGTTATAATTATTGTACAAGTATTGCTGGTGTTGATGCTACCAAGCACTTATTGAGTGAAAGAAACTATGCCAAGTTCTGTAGTACAGCTAAAACATATCATTCACCTCAAAACGTTAGAAGAAAAATCAAAATAAATAAAAACACATCTTGATGGAAGTTATAATTTGTATATATTTAAAAAAGCAAGACAGGAACATTTTCAAAGTGCAGTAGAATTTTAAAAATTAATCTTGAAGAGCAAATGTGAGTTCAAAGGCCAATAAATAATATTGCAAGCAGCAACATATGTGCAAAGACTACATAGTTACAAAAGTCTAGTGTGGAAATTTTTTTTAATAGTGTTAAATTACATTTAGCCTAAAGTTGCCTTGATACATATCTTAAGTTTGACCTAAAGATTTCTTCTTACATAGTGAACTCTAACCTAACTGAATACGTAAGCAGACTGTACCCTAAGCTTGTGCCAATTATCTACACTTATGCCAATTGCCAAATTTTGACCAAGTAACTAACTGTTCAAAGCATGTTCAAATAAGGCAAATGAAAAGCTATAACCAATTCGGTTGTTTCTGTACCTCATTTTTATTTTTTGAAGATTGCTTTCCTTTTTCTATCTAAAAATCTTTGATCATGTGACTGTGCTGGAGCCTCTCTGAACCTATTCTGTTCTAGGTTGCCAAATTTGTGAATCAGTCTTTGTTCAATTATACTCTATTGAATTTAATTTATCTGAAGTTTTTCTTTTAACAGTAATCAAAGACTGGAGAGCAAAGATAAACTTCTACTTAGAAACCGAGTGAGGCTCGCTTTATGCAGAAAGTCTCCTCAAAACCAAACTGGTTTAGGCTCCCAGTCACTACTTTATATTCATCCTTCCTATCAAACCATTTGTACTGAAGGCAATCAAAATATTTTATCCCAAAATATATTTATTTGATGTATTTTTAAATGGTTCCCATAGGTCCAGCAGACTTAGGCAGCAATACAAGGCTATCTTTTGTGGGGGAAATTTTCATGTGTAAAGAATTCCCATTAATACAGCCAGGGCTTCCCTTTCTAAGGCCTTTTCTGGTTCTAAGAAACATTAACTGAGTGACACTTCTAAAACTCTGAATAGATCGCAGCACTATTCACAATAGCAAAAGCATGGAACCAGCCTAAGTGCCCACCAAAAATTGACTGGATAAAGAAAATGTATAATATATATACATACATAATATATATTGTGTATATAATATATATACACACACATTTATATATAAATATATGCATTTCTCTAAATGTGTATATGTTTATATATAAATATATTGCATATGTATTTATATATTAATAGATGTACACACACACACACACACACACACACACACACACACACACACACACCACTACTACTGTGCAGTCATGAGAAAGAATAAAATCATATCATTTTCAGCAACCTGGATGGAGCTGGAGAGCATCATCCTAAGTGAATTAACTCAGAATAAGAAAACATAACACCTCACGTTCTCACTTATATGCAGGAACTAAATGGCCACGAAAGTGAAAAGAATAGACACTGAAGACACCAAAAGAGGAGGAGAGGGCTAGGGTTCAGAAATTAACTATTGGATACAATATTTACACCTGGGGAATGGGCCATCTGAGACTCAATCCCCATCTGTACATAATAGGCCCCTGTCACAAACATGCACTTGTATCCCATGAATCCAAAATAAAATTATTTTTAGAAAATGTAAACTGGGAAAAAAATAAACTCTGAACCAAGACATTTACCATCTATTCCTTATGAGGGCTGCTACACATGAGGCTTAATATACATCACAAGGCTACCTTTATTGGTTAAGCCTCTTCCTTTCTCCCTTCCATAATATCTTTTTGGCCATGCTCTGTCACCTCAAGATGGTATATAGGCTTCTGCTGAGTATTGGACAGTCACATTGAGTATTGGACAGTCACACTGTAATTTTTTCCGTGTATAGTAAAATAAATTGGCATACCTTTCCTCCCATTAATGAGTCTGCTTTAACCCCCACAGTGCCATACTGCAATTACCAGTATATCAAGAGCAGGAACTGTTATCTTTAGTGTGATATCCTCAGACCACACCTTGTAATAAGTGAAAAATATTTAAATTGGTAGTAAACCAATATAACTAAATTAATAATATAATCAATATTTTTTAATCCTTTACTCACAATTTATTTTTGATCATACATGTAAATATTTATTAAATTATTATATAATAAGGCCATTCCATTTTTTAAGAAATAAGAATTAAGAAGAATTTTTATAGATGAATATTTTATAAACATTCTAGTTTGTAATAGGAAATACAATAAATCAAATTAAGCAATATGTTATTCCCTTAAAATAAACTAATCACACTTTCTCATTAGTAGACCTTCATTAAAATGTACTCAATTATTATCACTATATTTTATTACTGTCTGAAAAATAAAATTTTATTTCTTTATACAATAGTTCCTTTTATATACTTAATTATGACTCCTGGTTCTTAAAGCTTAAAATATTTACTATCTAATTCTTTACAAAAATTTTCATTAAAATAGACTCCAAAGAGTAGCTGAAAATATTAAATTAAGGGGTTATTAACAGAGTTATGGGCAAGATTAATGAGAGTAACAAGGGAAGATAAAGCACCCAGGCTTTGGAAACAAAAGAAGCCACTACCATCTCATTGATCTATTGGACAGAGGTGCAATCCCAAGAGTGAGTTCATCAAATTCACAGCTACTGGTAACCCCTTTCACAGCAGGTGGGAATAAATACCCTGACATATCTGCAGAAATGGATAAGAAGATCTTTCTCTCCTGTCTTCTTCAATCTTTTCAATACTTCCATTGCTCCCATCACTAAGTCAGGGAGCAAGGGAACCCAGAGCAATTGAACCCATGGAGTTCAGTCTCTTAAGTCACAAGGTATAACCAAATAAATTTGTAGTGGCAAGTAGAAAATTTCCAATACAAAATGCAATACACTAATAGATATTTACATATAGGTATGGGGGTGGGCTTCAACAAATTAGGAATTACTTTTTGGAGGGTGAGCCCCTTAGTACAGGCTTCTCCACTAGGTAAGCTTATTAAGAACCCATCAGCATCAGTGTATCAACTAGTGCTATTGTGAGAAACTGTGTTCATCTTTAGTGAATGTTTTGGGAGGAGATTCTTTCAACACATTTGCTCATTTCATGATGGGTGATTTAAGAGCACACCTGCTCACACCCTTACTCCACACCGAGTGTTCAGTGGTTTTTGACCAAAAATAGCATGACCCCTGTGCCCCACCCTTGATATTCACTGGGTCTCACATCAAGTGACATTTGCTTGTTTGTTTCCCTGGATGAAAAAAGTCCTCAAAGGGAAATGTTTTGTGGATGCGGAAGAGGTAAAACAAAAAAACTGCAGAAGCACTAAAAGGTATCAAAATAGATGAGTTCAAAAACTGTTTTGAACAGTGGACAAAGCATCCAGATAGGCGTATTGCATCAAATGAAGAGTACATTGAAGGTAACTGAAGTTTAAACATAGAAGAATAAATACACAATTTTTAATAAATAAATCCCAATTTTTTTGTTTCTCCCTCCACTTGGTACAATGGACATTGTGAATGTTATATGGGATATACTCGGGATCTTACTCTGAAGGTATTTAATTTTGTTGTAAGAGGCAGTATAGTTGCTGGTTGAGTTTGTGTAGGCCTATATAGTCTTTGTTTATGCTTTGTTAGGGGATATCTGTGGCAAGTACCAAGTACCTTAAAAACTCCTCTATTTCATGGGACTTAACCTCCAAATTCTGACTCCACTGTTGTCCTTGTCAGTGGGAGATTTATTCTTTCTCAAGGAGAGTATTGAGTAGGCATTATTCTAAGAAGTGGTTCTGACTCCCAAGGCATTGCTTTTCTTGTTCATTGGCTAGATACATAGAAGAATTCATGAACTCGTCACATAGACTGGACCAGAATTACAGCACTGCACAACCTCAGGAAGTTATTGTCCATTCTCATCTCTGTTGCAGCTGTCCTCTGATAAGCCTTGTGCAGTCTTGCCTTGCACTTGAACTGTTCAGCCTATAAGCACGGACTTGCAGAAGGCTCTCACAGGTGTTGTGCACACATACCACCACCAACACACACACCTCTCTATTCTTCAATGCCCTGTCCCAGAGTCCTACCACTACAAATATCCCAAAACTCGATCCCTTCAACTCACCAGAATCACCACTTTGAGGTAATTATCCTCAGGCAGAGAGCAGATACCTGTTTGTCAACAGTTATCCAACATTTTTTTTTTTGGTTTTCTGGTTGTTTATTTTACGGGAACTAATCTGGTACCAATTTCTCCATCAGAGCTGGCTAACAAACGACTAGTGTGTGTATCTTCACATCCCTGAATCAATCATCCATCCAAAGAGTTTTAGAATTATAAATATTCTATCTTTAATTTGCTTATTAAAAAATAGATAAGCCATATTCAATGAAAGAGAACTTGATGTTGCAATCTCTTCCACAATCCTTGTTAATGCTGTAAAGACAGAAACAGTTGGGGAAAAAAAATGTACGAGTATGTACGAGTGCCTCCAGTATTGAAATTAAATAAGCTAATTAAATCTGCTATGTGCAAGACTACCTGTTTCTAATCCATATATTATTTATCCCAGAAAGTTAACAGGGGCTACGTGAAAAACTAAACAATTATAATACTTTTTTTACTTGAGATTTTGATTTGTTTCTTAAATTAATAGAGAAATAGGAAAGAAACAAGATATCCGTTTCTTCCTCCACAGTCTGAATAAGTCAGGTCAGCAGAAGAAATGTCTTTTAAAAAGAAATGCCTTTAAAATTGGGGTGGTGGGCATATGAATTTCAGGGGGAAAAAGACAGCCAACGATCTCTTGGGGCTTCTGACTCACTATGGTGAACAAAAGTCACTGAATAGGATCTGATATATCACAGATGTAGTGTTTTTTGTTTTTTGTTTTTTTAAATTGTAGTGTTCTCTGTAAGTTGGTCTTAAGAAAACAGTAAAGAAAAATGTTCTGTAGTGTTTTAAAATATTTAGGGATAATATTTCTTTCTGCTGATTGCAAACAGGGTGTGTCAAAATGATTACCTGGATACAGGACGAAACTGCAGTGATAAATAAGAATTATGACATGGGAACATGTTCTAAAATACTTTGATATTTTTATTATCAATGTTGTGGTTTAAATAACTGATAGATGAAAATATATAGAAAATTCATATATAAATCACCGGCAATTACAAAGCATGAGAAGATCATGTCATCTTCATCTTTATAATGTCCAGGGTTTCTTGGTGTCTGGAAAAGAACTCATATAATATGTTTAAAAATGAACTGAATTAGAAACTAATTAAAGCAAATTGAACAATTTATGCTACTTTCATAAAATTATCATTGCTTCAAATACTTTAAACTACAAACTCTACAGAAATGTCTGAATCCCAGTACTATCAACTTCAATTTTTACTTCTCTGAAAAAAGCAATATCCCCATCCTCTTGTCATCTATTTAACTTTTTAAAACCTCCCCTCTAACTCATTTTAAAACATTAGTTGTTATTTGTACATATATCACTTCATTTCTGTATCTTTTATACTGAACATAGTGTTTAGATTAGAACAAGCTTTTATTAAACTGTTGTTGAAAGTAAATGCATATATTTTTTCATCCTAGTCCAACTAAAGTTCTGACAAAATACTGTTTTTTAAAAAATAATGTTGTGGTGTTATGCTAGAGATAATGGTGTCGTCCACAGTTCCTGGCTCATAAGTAAAATGGCCCTTCTTACTTCCTCTTGTCCTCCTTTCAGTTGCCTATAATCTTCCCCTGTCTCTCTGACTGTGGGCCTTAAAGACCCTCCCCAGAGAGGGCGGAACTCTGGGGAAAAGATTGCTGACATCTGTAGGAACTTGGGTGTCTGTTTAATTTATTGATCAATATGAGGTTTCCAGAGAAGATTATTTCCAGTTAGAAAAGGATGTGGGCTGAAAACAAAACCCTAAGTAGCACAGGCATTTAATGAATAAAGAATAATAGCTTGCAAAAAAGTAATATGGAGAAAAATATATTACAAGCCAAAAAGAATACCTCTTGAAATTACTATAGGAATTTAATAAATATGCATGAATTAATCAATTGCTATTTAAACAAAACAGCTTACAAAAAGAAGAAAATGTATAAATTCAAGATTCTTCAGCTCAGATATGTATGTATGTGAATAAAGACTCTAATTTTAATAGTTTGCAAATTCTGTCATTCTATACCACTAGTAAGGTTACCATTCTGCCTGCAGGAGTTACCAGTAATTCTCAGCTGAGTTGGTGACAAAAAATACAAACTGATTCTCATTTCCAAGTGGAACTTGTGCATTCTACTTACTTGTCACACACCAGATTAAATGAAATTTTAATATGCATCACTTTACACTTCTGCTCAAAATCATTTGAGATTCTTTACTCATAATGTAGCAATCCAAACTTTTATTATGGCTATTCCTTAAAGAAGAATCTTCTCCTGAACTTTAGGTACGCTATCCATATTTTCTAGTAAAAGTATTATAAGTGAGGAAACTCATGATCCCCAGAAGAAATAACTTGCACCCATGAAATGACTGACATTGAAAGATCAGAACAAAATAATTAGAATAATTGATAGTGCATTTCTCAAAGTCTAGAGCTTTACATCTTAAATAGCACTATTTACATCATGTCTTAAATGATACCTGATATAATACCATAGTTGTTTCTCTAATTCTTCAAGGACACAGATTGGCTTAAGACAAACTTGATATAAGTTTCTCAACAAAGCACATCAATATCTCTCAGTCATTAGCCTCTGTATTCAGATTTATAGTAACACCTCACTTTTCTTCAAGAATAATGGAAAAGCACTTTCTATAAATTAGTCTAAAAAAAATACCCACCATATTCATTTTTTCCAAAATCTATGAATTCGCTTCCAGTAGCAATTTATTCTGTTCTTATAGATGCTGACACTCCCAGCAATTTACAAATGACAATTTCTTCTGTTTGAACTTACAAAGAAGTTAATAAATCAATATATTTCTCACCAACCACCTAGTTTCACATATATCAAATCACTTTTTACTGTTTAACACTCTTGCAAGCACTCTTTTGTCTACTAAATAAAACCTAAAGACCTTGTTTCAAAAGACAGTTTACAACATTTCTAAAAGCTACTTTTTCATCTATATCTCCTGCTACCATCTTACCATTCTGTTCCTTATTCTTTTATCATCCAGAAAAAAGATTATCCACCCATTCATATATTTAAATAACAAGCATTTCTTAAGTGCAAATTAGGAAGCCTGGCATGAAATTTGGGGGTTGGGGATTCAGTAAATGTAAATACTACCCATGTTCTAAGGAGTTAAAGGTCTAATAAGTGCCAGGCACTGGAAAATGAATATATGATGACGGTTCAAGAGAGAGAGCACATAGCATTTTCAAAAAATTTAACATAGGAATGTAAATTGGACATAGAGGAAAGCCTCACTGTAGAAATTTTCTTATCATGAGTCCTAGTGAGTAAAATTTGATTCTTTTTAGTGCTTAGGGAATAGGAGGAAAATTCAGAAGAGCGGGAATTTTGTGCTATTACTTTTTATTGACGTTCTCATCTGTCTATGTAGTTAGTTCTTTATCAAGTGTCTTTGTGAACTTTTAAAAAATATAACCCCCATTTTATAGTCTTCCCAAACTCTCAAAATAAATTTATAACCTTTATCAGCTATATTGTCTTTGATATGATCATTAATCACATTCTCTGTATTGTCGTCTAGATAGCAATTTCTTAAAAGAGGAGACTCTTGTACAATATTTTAACCACTCCAGCTGGGCTTGGTGGCTCAACCTGTAATCCTGCACTTTGGGAGGCCAAGGTGAGTGAATTGCCTGAGCCCGTGGGTTCAAGACCCGCCTGGGCAACTTGGCGAGACCTCAGCTCTACAATAAATAAAAAAATTAGCCGGGCGTGGTGGCGCACACCTGAAGTTCCAGCTACTTGGAAGGCTGAGGCGGAAGGATCGCTGGAGTCCAGCAGGTCGAGGCTGCGGTGACCAGGAGCATGCCACTGCACTCCAGTCTGGGCCATGGAGTGAGACTCCAACTCAAATATATATATACACCACTCCAACATTCTTCCAGATCCTTTTAGAATCTACTGGGTATAGTAATATGAATTGAATTCTGTGATAATTTAGGCTTGAAGAGATTGAGTTACCTGCCTAAGTCAAACAGCAAGTTAATGCAAAGTCAAGCTGAAACATGAGTTTTTCTTATTTTGATTTGTGTTTTTATCAAGATTTAATAAAGTTATTCATTTTAATATTATTGACTTAATTTGCTGAGCTTCCAAATCTAACAGTTGATGAAATTAAAAAAAAAAATTGGAAATGGAGCAAATAACCTCATTTAGGAAGATATTGAGGTCAGAAAATCCTGGAGGAAAATAATCATTTTCCCTACATCTTCCCTGTTGCAGACATTAAAGCCTTCTGCATACTTTAGTAGGTTGTTGTAAAAAATACCAGAATTACTTCTCTGAATTTCATTCCTTTCTCATTCTATTTGAAGACAATAGAGTTAGAAAGAAAATATTCTGGGTTAATTTGTAGCTAGGTTACAAAATGTAAATTAGAATTTGCCAATAATGTGCACTTGTATGAGAATTAGACAATGAAATGGCTCATAGCATCTTTCAGATGCTGCAAGAAGACAGAAATCCTTTGGAATAATTCTCTGGGATAGCTGCCTACACATCCTACTGCCTAGTTAACAGAGCGGTGAATGTAGCATGTGCAACCTAGATATTTTATTAACCTTGGGAATGAGCAGTGGTTGTAGTGAAGTCTAAAAGTCAAAGGCCTAATGTCAATGTCCTAACTTGAACTCCTCTATCTCTTCCAAGTACAGGAGAAGCACTGAGTCCCTGAGTTCAATCATTTTCTGCTAGAAGTACTGTGGGCAGTTTCTGTTTTCTGCATTGTCCTGACTGATGGAGTGCTCAATTACATTTGTCAACAGATTCACCTATGGGAAATCTAAAGTATTCTTTGTGTCTTTGTTTGCTATCTTGTATATTGTCCATAGTTCCATGACCTATATAAATAAGATGACACGGAGATCATTGGATATTCCCCAGGGGCTGACACCAGGAAGGAAACTAAATCTGAACATATTTTATGATTAAGAGGAATTTCTGTGGATTTAAGAGCAATCTTCAAATATATAAATAACTGATTAATCAAAGTCAGTTTTATAATTTTCCAAACGATTTCTAATTTATTAAGTACTTCAGATATTTTAGTATTTTAGAATCTTCGTGATGCTTCAGAATTATTATACACTTTAAGAATCTCTAAATAGAATACTTAAATGACATTGAACATCATCAGAAAAAAGTCTCCTACTGCTTCCTAAATGCTGAGTCAAAGGCAAGCAAGTTATGAAAGATAAATGAGGTAAAGCCAACATGTTTACTCTCAAAGCAGGAGGCACTAATCCTGTAACAATGCTCTGTTCCACTGCCATTGTTATTGCTGCCACATGGAGTGATTGATGGTGATTTAATCATTTTATCTAATGGCTTCTGGTATCAGTAAAGCTTTTAGAACATTCTGAAGTTTTCTTAAAATAAGAAATCAGGTATAGAGCTGCAATTTTTTTTCTTTCTTCCATCAATTGAAACAATTTGGGGATCCTCCAATACTAATTACATAGAAACCAAGATTACATGCCTTTATTATCGATTTTAAAAAAGCAATTGATTATTTCTCTTGATTGCAATATTCCTAATCTTAGTATTTAATTCTTTTTACTAACATAAAATTAGCATACTCATAACTATGTGCTTTAAGTGATGAGTGTTTAAATTAAACAAGATTATTGCACCCATCTAACACAACATTTAAAAATACACAGCTCTTTTAAATGCAGATAATATTTAAATAACATTGGCTATAGTCCTTTAAATTTTTTTTTAGATAGTTGTAGGTATTCTTTAACGCAACTATCTAGGTGACCGCATAGAGAATGATTACAAATGTATTTTGAGAGTTTGGGAAGGCTATAAAATGGGGATTATATTTTGACAAAGGTCACAAAGACACTTGATTAAGAATTAACTGCATAAATTATTTGTTAGTTTAAAATTTGTTTGCTTGATGCCAAATAAGCAAATGCTAACATTATCTAATTATTAACAGCTAATGCAAATATCCAATGTGAATACATTTTTTCAATGTAATAGGTGAGCACAACTGAACTCAACACCACTGAAACAAAAGACAGGAGAATTTTTAAGTTGTAGGGTAAATTAGTGGAAAAGTATTGAAGGACACTGTTAGGGAGACTGATAAATGGGATTAAGCAATCAGTGTGTGCTAATTGGCACTTAGTGAATTAGGGTCCTCCCTCCCACAGGGGCTAGGAGATAAGGTCTCTATGTTTTTTCATGATTACATTTCAAAGAAATGTTCTCAGATCTTTGAAAAAGACATTCCTGATTTCAACCTGCAAAGGCCTGGATGAAGACTTAAATCTCAAAGAGGCAGAGACAGATTTTATAACTGCAAGTTTTCTGAAGTAATTTTTTTAAGAAAAAGGAATATCAAGGGCCAATACTCAGAAAACAACTTGACTAAGGTTTGGTCCAGCAGAGGAAAACACTATGATTGTCTTGATCACTAACCATGGGAAAACATACTAGTAATTGACTTCAACTTTTTTTATTATTAGAAAGTTATAGAAAATGTCTATTTAATTATGTTTCAAACTTATGCTATAGCCAGTATACTGATACTTCTCTCTTAGAAATATCGCTTGTGACATTTTAAATCACTTTATTATTTATTTATTATCCTATGTTAGGCTGACCTTTTAAGAATTTAAGGTATATAGTAATTATCAATTATCTTTCCAATCCTCCCAACTTTATGCACACCACTAATTTATCTAAATTCAAATTTAACATTTTAATACAAAAATATATATATTTATTTTCTAAAAGACTTATTTTCTCATAGGCATGCAAAATTTAAATCTAATATTTGGATACATAAAATACGTATTCTATCTATTTATTTTCTAATAGGCTCTATTAAATTCTGAAATTGTGTCTCTGCTTCGATAAATGTACACTTTCCAGGATTCTGGTTAATTATTGATTAATGAACCTTGGCCTGACTAGTACATTTTAAACTACATATGCACTTAGCTTTTATCTTTCCTGTCTGAACGGTCTTAATCTTCTGAGAGTCTGTCTTTTTAAATTGTAACTACAGTTGTCTTTATCACTTTTGCTTCTTTTGTGTAACAGCTCCAGCCCTGTTTCCTTTCACTTAAATGGTGGAGTAAAGGCTCCAGACTAATGAAACTCTTAAGCACGGGTCAGCTAATGTTAATTTTCACTTTTAAAAATTATATTTATCTCAAAATTACTTCAGAAACATCTTAATCCTTTTGAGAAAGCTAAATATAAACATAATTTTTGGTATCCACTGATGACCAAGTGTTATGGTATGCCATTGACCTACATTATCTCACTTGGCTCTTAGAATTAGACTATTATATCACTAGTTTATGGTATTTAGCATTCTCATTTATGATTAGAGATTATGGTAGTGATTTTTGTGCTTTAGAGTGTAACATATATTATATATATATATATATATGAAATATATATAGAAATTTTATTTTGCTGAAGCACAGATTTTCTAAATCCCAAAGGGAAAATTTAATTTAACATCTGGAACTTAAACATACACATTTTTTACTTTACCCCAACTGATTCTAAAACAGGTGATTTTCTAAACAGTTACAGAGAAAAGCAGATGTAAAAGACATGAGTTTGGAAAAAAATAATTCATCAGCCCTCTATAGAACTGAAATTAAGCATAAAAAAATTGCATAGTTTGATGCCATAATCTTACAGCATTTTATTTCTTAAGATTCTCCTTAATATTTATGTTCTTTAAAACTGCCAATGATATTATAATAAAATTATCTATTTTTTCATTCAAATTCAGTATTTATATGTAAATGTTGCTATTCTCTAATTGTCTTTAATACTATTTATATCAGATATAACATTTTAAAATGTTACCTTTTATCAGTCAAAATGAAAATAATCATTTTCTATTGACTTACTAATTAACTTTTTTTTTTTTTTGAGTTGGAGTCTCATTCGGTCGCCCAGACTGGAGTGCAGTGGCCACTCCCGGCCACCGCAGTCTCGACCTGCTGGGCTCCAGCCATCCTTCCGCCTCAGCCTTCCAAGTAGCCGGAACTACAGGCGTGCGCTACCACGCCCGGCTGATTTTTTGATTTATTGTAGAGATGAGGTCTCGCTGCCCAGGCTGGTCTCGAACCCGCGGGCTCAGGCAATCCACTCACCTCAGCCTCCCAAAGGTGCGGGATTACAGGCTGAGCCATCGAGCCTGGCTAACTTTTTAATATGCATCCTAAAAATTTTATTAGATTGATTTTACATGCTTTGAAATTCTCATATGTTCAGTGTAGATTATTTGAAAATAGTATAGTGAGGTGAACGTGTATGTGTGTGCACACACGGGCATGTTTATACCTGTGTGTATGTCCTTTGGGTGTATGTAAACAACAAAATCAGTTTCACTTATTCAATTCAATTATTATTATATCTCTTTCAAGTAGAATTAACTGACATTTACTGAATATCTTCTAAGATTCCCATATCTTATTTACATTTTTCTTATTTCTCAATGAGAAAGAAATATTTAAGCAAAAGATTTACAAACCATTCTTTTCCATTAGCGGAGATTTACCTCTGGGAAAGAAAGAAGATAACATAACATGTTTAAATATCGGTACAAGACTAATGATATTTGCTAGCAGGAGTTTTCTATGGAATGTTTTTAGTAGTTTGTACCTTGTCTAAAATGCTTATGGTATTCTGCAATGTAGCGATTTCTGGAATGTGACTCTCTTGGAAATGTCATAAATGACGTATAGCTATATGTTTATAGAATGTAGATGCTGCATGAAAAAATGCTACTGTTTTGTTAAGTAATGTAGATGCATACATAAGTTTGAGAACTAATACACAAATCTTGGCCAGAGTACATTTGGATATAGCAAAGAAGGACCTGCAGAGCTATGTTGGTGGTCCTGGCTTTCTCCTTGTTTCTCTAATGCCTTGTAATTGCTTGTATCATTGACACATGATGAGAGCACTGATTTGTGTTTGATTTGAAAATGTAATTATTCACATCTTATCACTCATCATACATAATTTCTAGACAAAAGAGTTGTGTTTCTACCTCCTACTTGATTTTGATATGTATTATTAATCAGAATGGTAGCTTATTATACTAGGGTAGAGAAATTTATCAGACTAAATAGTTATATTTATCTGTACATATCCATATCCATCTCTCTATAACCAAATATCTTTGTCTATGTATATATTATATATACATATAAAGATACATATCTATACATAATATTTGTGCTTATTTTTTATTATAGATATGCGGAATACAAGTCAGGATTAGCTACACAGTTATGCTGCATGCAGATGAAGTCTGGTTCTCTGACTGACCTTTACTTCCCCTGATTTAGGGCCAGGTACTTTTTGTGATGCTATGTGTCCTCTCCCTTCCTCTCTCCCTCCCCTGACAGTGTCCATTGACTGCCAAACTCTCCCTTGTGCCAATGTGATTAATGTTCAGATTCCACTTATGAGTGAGAACATTCAGTATACAGTTCTTTGTTTTGGTGATAGATACTAAGTATGAATTCTTCCATTTCATTCAATTTGCTGTGAAATCCATGATTTTGTTCTTTATGACTGCGTACTACTCCATCATGTAGTACACAGTACCACATTTTCTTCATCCAGTCCAATTTGGATTGGCAGTGGGGTTCCATGTTTTTGCTATTGTGACTAGTGCAGCTGTAAACAAGTGTATGCAGGTGTCTTTTTGGCAGAACAATTTATGTTTATCTGGGTATATATTTTATATCATAAATATGTATATGTTCTATTAGCAAAGATGAAGTCTAACAACTAAGTAGCTATAAGAAACAGGCCTTGTTTGATAATATGCATTCAGACACAGTTGATTTAAGAAAAAAAATGGAAGATGTTATGCATTTGCAACCTCAGAATGAAGTGTGGCAGGGATGTTTTTGGAGTCTGACTAACACTGTCACCAACCTCTTCCTCTTGTTAATGGAATGCAAATAAACAAAACCAGATGAAAGGAGGTGATTGGGTTAAAAAAATGTTTCATCTTGTAGAGAGATTTTGGTGAAGTTTTATAAGGACTTGATTAGAGATTAAGGAATAAGATTAAGTTGGGATGAGCATTGGACATAAAATATATGTAATAATCATGCATAATAAACATCATTTTGCTGGACTTGGTGACTCAGCCTGTAATCCCGCGCCTTTGGGAGGCTGAGGTGAGTGAATTGCCTGAGCCCACGGGTTCGAGACCCGCCTGGGCAGCAAGACCTCATCTCTACAATAAATCAAAAAAATCAGCCGGGCGTGGTAGTGCATACCTGTAATTCTGGCTACTCCGAAGGCTGAGGCAGAAGGATCACTGGAGCCCAGCAGGTTGAGGCTGCGGTGGCTGGGAGCGGCCACTCCACTCCAGTCTGGGTGACGGAGTGAGACTCCAACTCAAAAAAATAAAAAAATAAAAATAAATAAACAGCATTTTGTGTACTTCGTTTAGCTGTCAACTTCTTGGGGGGTCCCAGGAACCAGTATTTTTAAAAAAGTCCATGAGTCTCCATTTTATACTCTCAACTATCCTACTAATTATCTTCACCACATGAAAGGGAATCTGAGAAAGTTAGAGTTCATTCTTTTGATGTCCATTCTTTTCATTTTTTTAAAAAATTGGCACAGGCTGTTAGTAATTTTAGTGCATTTCTTCCTTAATCCTGCTCTTCCTTCCTTGCTGAAGAGGGCTGACAAGATGAATCATACAACTTTTTTGGGGAGGAGGTTTGTTTTTCTAATTTCTTTTTTTTGAGTTGGAGTCTCACTCTGTCGCCCAGACTGGAGGGAAGTGGCCGCTCCCAGCCACCGCAGCCTCGCCTCCTGGGCTCCGGCAATCCTTCCGCCTCAGCCTTTCAAGTAGCCGGAATTACAGGCGCGCGCTACCACGCCCGGCTGATTTTTTGATTTATTGTAGAGATGAGGTCTCGCTGCCCAGGCGGGTCTCGAACCCGCGGGCTCAGGCAATCCACTCACCTCAGCCTCCCAAAGGCGCGGGATTATAGGCTGAGCCACCAAGCCGGGCTCACATCACTGAATTCTTATTGAATAAAAAGAGAAGTGAAAAAGGGAAAAGTTACTATTCTGTACAACCTTAAATTGCTTTAAAAAATCCTTTCCATTTTCATCAGCCTACTTCTGGGAGAATAATTTCTCTACTGTAAGTGTTAATACAATACAATAGAAACAACTGAGATATATATTTCCCCTGAGAGTAACATATTTTTTAATCTAACTTATATTAAATATTAGAAGCAACTTGAAAATTTTAAATTCTTATATTCACAGCATTTATTAAAGTGTGCATAAGTGTTTAATCTTTTTACATGTTAATCACTTATTTACACACTTTCAATAAATTTCATGTACAGTTTTTATAAATCTTTTTATATATGCTGTATTTTTCCCAATTTAATTATATTAATATAATAGTATGCTAAATCTAAAATTAAAAATTACACTTGTTTGTGAATGTTTTTATCTTTTTGTTTCACTTTTGAAGTATTTCATTGTTATAGAATATATATAACAAAATATCAGATCTTAAAGAATGGAAACAAAAAACAAAAACATGAACTGATCCTTCAACAGAGACTGAGATAATGTTCTCTACACCATAACTAGAAATTACCTTGAACCAAGGCAGTGAATGTTCCTTTGTGATCAACTTGGACTCATTTCACAGGAAAGCGGGGACTTCTTTTAATCTAAAAAAACCCAAGGGTCAGGTCCAATGACAAAACAGATGAAACAATTATCAGATCAAAGAGATGACTCATTTCCAATACAGATATCATGCATATCAATTGTTTCATTGCTTGATTTTCTTGATGATTATATCACCTAACCCTCATCTGAATCAATTATTTTATTAATTAAGAAATAACACAAACCATTTGCAGTACAATTGGTGGTTTAAAGTTTTGACTAGAAAGAGATACCACACTTTTAAGAATTGAAATTTTCTGTAGGAAAGTTTTTGGATATTAATTTTAGAAAATATCCTTATAGTTAAGGAGAAAATTTTATGTAATATTTAGAAAAATACTGTCCAAAAGAAAAAGTGTGCAAATTGGCAAAATATATAAAATAAGAGGAGGAAATTGCTGTTAAATTTAGGTATTTCTAATATCAATAAACCCAACTTAACCAACGGTTGTAGAAATGATGGGCATAATAATTTTCCTGACTCTTTTTAGTATGGTGTTAGTGAAAATATAAGGGTCATAGAGGACTGTGCTCTGTACAGATTTTTATTTGCATCAATTTCTATTTTTTTCTGGAGAATTACCATACTACTAATTAAACTGCTTAAAGCCTAGAAACAGTATTTAAAAATTGGTAGATCATGTGAAGATTAAATAATCCATATTGTTATAGATAACTTAAACTTCGCTTACTCAAATAAAACCACTTTTATGATAAAACATGTTATATATTATACAACCAAATCCCTTCATTAAATTCTATTAGCACAATTAATAAGCAATATACCCACCGCATTGCTCTCTTTATCACTGGTTTACTTTCAGTTATTAAACAAACATCAGAGTTGAGAACCCCACATGAATTTCAAATACCACCTATTTATTTAACCAATACATACTGCACATAACACCATTATTGTGCATGTGAAATTAAAATCCACTACTTGTTTGTCTTCAAGGACAATAGAATCTCCTAGATTTAAATTCAACTGGTAAAATATGCTATGAAATGGGGAGAAAATAAATTCTGATGCCAAATAAGTGGTAACCTTCCCCTTCTCTGGAGACCCATCCTGAAGAAAGAGATACAGAAACTTTGTTTTGTTTTTCTTTTTTTGTTACACCATTGTATTTATTAAGTATCTCAGAATAAAGGCTTGAACAAATTACCTTTGCCCTTTTCTCTCTGTAGTTTGGTATATTTTAAAGATATGAGAAAAAGAATTGGACTGTTTTCAAACTTTATATTGAATCCTACCTCACATCTCTAAAGTTTCTGATATTTCTCATTTCATTCATCGATGTTTCCTTCCTTATAGTGTTGATATTCCTTGTATAGATTAAGCCAGCTACAAAACAGTGCTGGCATAGAAGCATATTTTGAGTGGTTTAGCATAATCTGAATTTTTTTTATTAGTCATTTGTTTTACTACTCTGGAGATAGACATTGAGACAAAACAAAAAATTAATTATTTTCCAGTATTCAAAAAAGTATTAAAATAACTTAAAAGGGGAGACAAGTTATAATTTCCATGTTGACATTTTTCTTTATTTTCAAGATAAAAAATAATTTTTATCAACTTTAGTTGATAACCTTTACCCATTCTGTACTTCTTCCAGGATTAAATAGATTTTAACAGGTTGTTTTATTTAATTACGCAATTTAAGATTGCATAACACACCATTGAGATCACATCAAAACACAAGAAAATGTAAATTTGTTTAATTAAAAATACTATTCTTTAAAATTAAATAAAAGGGGCAACTCCCTCAGATCTTTTCCCACTGTGGGAGGTTTTCTGTCTTCTCAATAAATTCTACTTAAAAAAAAATAAACAAAGATATTGGCCTGCCAGGCTCGGTGGCTCAGCCTGTAATCCCGCACCTTTGGGAGGCTGAGGTGAGTGAATTGCCTGAGCCCGCGGGTTTGAGACCTGCCTGGTCAGGCGAGACCTCATCTCTACAATAAATCAAAAAATCAGCCAGGCGTGGCAGTGCATGCCTGTAACTCCGACTATTTGGAAGGCCGAGGCAGAAGGATCGCCAGAGCCCAGCAGGTCGAGGCTGCAGTGGCCGGGAGTGGCCACTGCACTCAGTCTGGGCGACAGAGTGAGACTCTAACTCAAAAGAAAAAAAAAAGATATTGACCTGTAGTTCTCTTTCTTTGTTGGATCTTTATCTGACTTGGGTATCAATGTAATGTTAGCTTCGTAAAATGATTTGAGGAGAGTTCTGTCTTTCTCAGTCGCCTGGAATGCTTTCAGTAGGATTGGTGTAAACTCCTCCTTAAATGTCTCGTAGAATTCTGCTGGAAAGCCATCTGGTCCAAGGCTTTTTTTTGTAGGTAGTTTTGTTATTACGTAGTCAATTTCCTTGATTGTTATTGGTCTATTTAGGGTCTCAATTTCTTATTGTTTCAACCTAGGCAGGTTGTGTGATGACAGAAAGTCCTCCATTTCTGAAAGGTTTTTAAGTTTCTTTCTATACAAGTGTACGTAGTAGTCTCTAATGATCTTTTTTATTTTTTTCAGGATCAGATGTGACTTCATCTTTTGTGTCTGATTGTGTTTATTTGGGATTTTTCTCTCTTTTTCTTGGTCAGTCTAGCTAGGGGACCAATGATCTTATTTATCCTTTTGAAGAACCAGCTTTTTGTTTCATTGACTTTTTTTGTATTATCTTTTTGTCTTCTATGTCCTGGATTTGGGCTTTTATTTTGGTGATCTGGATTCTTCTGCTAAAATCAGGGTTTTTGTGGTCTTGCTTTTCAAGCTTTTTTAGGTGGCTTCTTAGGCTGTTAATTTGTGATCCTTCCATTTTCTTCTTGTGTGTTTGTAGGGATATAAATTCCCCTCTTACTATAGCTTTCATGGCATCCCAGAGATTTTGATAAGGTGTTTCTTCATTTTCATTTGTTTCCAGGTATCTTTTAAACTTTGTTTTGATTTCATCATTGAACCAAGAGTTGTTTAGCATCATGCTGTTTAGTGTCCATGTCTTTGTGGGTTTGGGGGGCACCTTGTTGGTGGTAATGATTATTTTTATTCCACTGTGATCCTAGAAGGTGTATGGTAAAATTTCAGACCTTTTAAATTTGCTTATGCTTGATGTATGGTCAATTATGTGGTTGATCTTAGAGTATGTTCCATGCAGTGATGAGTGGAATCTGTATTCTGTGGTCTTTGGATGGAGGGGTTCTGTAGGTATCAATTAAGTCCATTTGATCAAGAGTCATATTGAGATTTTGGATCTCACTGCTGATTTTTTGTCCTGATGATCTGTCTAGGGTTGTGAGTGGGGTATTAAAGTCTTTTTTTAGCTTACCGAGGAGTTGCTTTATGAAAGTTGGTGCTCCCATGTTCAGTGCATATACGTTTAGGATGGATATTTCTTGTTGATGGATTGAAACTTTTATCATTATGTAGTGGCCTTTTGTATCTTTTTAATTTTTGATAGCTTAAAGGGTATTTTCTGAGATTAAGATCGTGACTCCGCCTTTCTTTTGTGTTCTGTTCTCCTGGAAATTTGTTTCCCATCCTCTTACTTTGAGTCTGTAAGTGTTCTTTCTAGTGAGACGAGTCTCTTGAAGGCAATAGATTGTTTCCTGGTGATATTTTATCCATTTTGCCATTCTATGTCTTTTCAGTGGTGCATTTAGTCCATTCACATTCAAGCTAATTATTGAAATGTGAGAGTTGATCCCTATCATAATGTTCTTACAGCATTGTTGTTCTTCCTGTTTGTGTGTTGTCTTTCTTTTGGTTTTAGAATTGGATCATTTGTGTATTTAATCTTTTGCCTGTACTCTTGTGAAGAACGCTGTTGTTCTTTTTTCCTTTTCTTCTGTGTTCAATACTTTCTTAAGTGTTTCTTGTAGAGGTGGTGTTGTGGCAGCATATGTTCTTAGGGATTGGATATCTGGGAAAGGTTTCAATTCTCCCTCACTGATGAAGCTTAGCTTGGCTGGGTAGGTTATTCTTGGTTGAAATTGGTTATCTTTTAGAACTTTGAAGATAGGGCTCCAAGCTCTCCTAGCCTGGAGGGTTTCTGTAGATAAATATGCTGCTATTCTAATTAGTCTCTCCTGGTAGGTAGTCTGACCTTTTTCTCTAGCAGCCTTTAGGATTTTTTTTTATACCTACTTTGTTTAGGTGAATTATTACATGTATGGGAGTTGTTCTTCTCATTTGTCGGCTTGCAGGAGTTCTCTGAATCTCTTGTTTTTGAATTTTTTCATCCTTGATGAGATGAGGACAGTTTTTTTGAATGATTTCATGAAATGTTTGTTCCAGTGTGGCCTCTGTTTCTCTTTCTGCCTCAGGAAGGCCAATTACTCTTAGGTTCAGTCTCCTGAAGTGATCATTCATCTCTTGATGGTTTTGTTCTATCTTTTTGAGCTTCTTTTCTATGCTTTTGACAGTTTGGGTTAGTTCTGTGTTTTGGTCTTCATGCTCTGAGATTCTTTCTTCTGCTTGGCTAATTCTGCTTTACATGCTTATCAGTTTGTTATTTATTTCCATCACAGTATTCTTTACTACTGTTATTTCTCACATCAGCTCCTTCCTATTTTCCTTTTGTCTCTCCTCAATTTTTAAAATTCTCTCTATTAATGACTTGATGACCAGCCATTCTGGGGGATCTTCATTGTTTGTGTTCCAGAATCCGTTTTCTCAGTGTCTGATCTCCCAGGGGTCTGTGTGAGACCTATATTCTTCTTTTGGTTTTTCTTCATTTGTGCGGTTTTTTTCCCCTCCCTACTTTTTCCTTCCTCCACGTCACCATCTTCTTTAATTCTGTTATTCACAGATAGAGGGATTGCTTTTACTTCTGTTTGTTCAATCTCCTATTCTTTATGTATCCCCTCTTACTTTGTTCAATTCTGGAGTTGCACTGTAGGTTGGGGTGGTCCTTTTTGCAGTTTTGGGATTTACTTAAGGGGGGGATCTGTGATTCAAAATCAATCTGCTGGTCCTGGTATTTGTCGACAGGTGTATGGATAATCTGAAACCCACTTACCTCTGCCTTGGAATCTGTCTGTGCAGTGGTGCTGTAGGTTTACTCCCTAAAATAAAATGTAGTTAGCAGAGGGAAGAGAATGGAGCAGACAGTGGGGGGAAGAGGCGGGTGGAAGAGGAGTAAGGGGGGAAACAGACGAGTGTACCAACAAATGGAGAGAGAGACCTAAACTGAAACAGATAAAAACAATAGGCCATGGCTACAGACTAACCAACTCCCATACAAAAAAAAAAAATAAAACATACAATGATGCTAACACACAAGCTAACCAACCACCTTATTGGTGTGCTGTTCCTCTATATACATGGTTTACAGAGAGGAGAAAAGAGAAGAAAAGGAAGAGGAAAAGACAAAAGAAAAAGGACAAAGCAGTAGGAATAGAATTAAGTCATTAAACTAACAGAACCAATCGAGCACATTCTGAGACTTTGCGTTTAAGTCCAATGTCCTTTCAGCTCTGATTTCTAGTTGTCTTTTCAAGCTGGTTAATTAGTTCAGTTATGGTCCATTGTCCCTGGCCTGCTGTGAAGGACAGTTCAGATCACCCTCAGTTCACTACTCAAATCTGGCCTGTCTGTTTTTCAAGCTTGTTTTTCCCATGTCGGTGTAGTTACCTTGAATCGCCAGCAGGTGATGCTATCTCAGCTGCTCGCCCCAGAGGGGGTGGAGCCAGACAGGAGTTGGGCAGAGGCCAGAGATGCGAGCCTGCTTCAGGGCACACAGGAAGAGACCAACGGCTGGCAGGACATCACGCTGGCCACAGAGGTGGCAGCAATCCCAGCAGATCTTGCCTGCAGGGGCTTCAAGGTCTGAAGTTGTGGATCCCCCAGGCACGGGTGGCGCAATGTGCTATGGCCATCACACGGAGGCTGCTGCGTCTGCAGCTGCAGTGGCTGTCCAGACCGCTGCGATGCCCTGGCGGTGGCCACGGCCGAGCTCCGTGTGAAGAGCAGGCTGCCGATGTTGGGATCCGCAGCCCCCGCAGAGAGAGCCAGAGACCCTCTGCGTTCTCCTTTGCAGAGGTTTTCATAGACCAGGCTGTCCTGTTGCCATCTTGCCAGAAGGTCAGCATTAATTTTTAGTCATATTTCACAGGCATACAAATAGTATTCGAATCAACTAGGATTGGAAATGTTGTTTCTTGGGCCTCCATTCCAAAGTATCAGAATCTCTAGGATTGGGAAATGAGAAGGTATGTTTTTAACAAAATCTGTATTAAATTGTAATATTATTTAAAGATAAACTTATTTTATGCATATATGGCATTATTTTAATTTGCTATTCTACGTATTCGTTTTATCAGGACAATTTTAGTTATTTATACCCAGTCTTGAAAAATACATATTAATTATTATGTATGGGTAAGATTAGAGTACATATATTTATTTAGCACATACTGTTTCTTTGAACTGCTATTAGCAATTTAAGACATTGATCTTATTTAATCTTCACAAAAATCCTAGGGTTAATGCTATAATCTCTATTTAACAGATGAGATAATCTACTTTTAGAAATTAAACAAACTTGCCAAGTTCAAGGAGCCTCTCATTTAAGCAATCAGAACTCAAAACCAGAGTTAGATATTAACATTATACTCTTCCTATACTAATATTGATTATTTTCCCTTGAAAATGCTAACTACCCTTAAAATTTCTTTTGAGAATCTGAGATAAAACACGGACATGTTTTGTATCTTGAAATGGATCTTCTCTTTCTTAATAGAGTAAATCACCAGTTCACTGAAGTCTATTGAATTGCATTATTTGATTAATAAAAATTTGCCAAACTCTGCTTTTATAAAAAAGAAAATGAATCATACACACACATATAACACACTATACACACTTATTATTTGACTCTTAGTCAAAAATTAACCTCTCAATCCCTACACCATTTAGATATTTATGCAAAAGTTTTTGGCACTGGTAATGATATCACTCAACACTCTAAATATCATAAATATTAAGAGAATACTATATTAATTTGGCATTGTGTGCTTACATCCAAAGCAGAAAAGTAAACTATTGAATTCTGGAATGATTTTCAACTATGAGAGTTGAAAAAAATTAAAATATTGAATGTATATCTTAAGAGCATTGAGACTGGATTATAAATATGGGACTGAATAGTCTGCATTTGATAAGTTTATTGAGCTAATGGTACAGTTAATGTAATGTTGTATATAGCTCACATAAGTCATTGAATTTTGAGCTGTTGGGTTAATAAAAAATATGATGGCTCACATAAGAGAGTTATTTCTCTTGTTTTGGAAAAATATCAAGGGGATTTTTCCAGATATTCTCCAAGAACCCCAAAATAGGAACTTGTTTTTACTTTTGAAATGTGAGCACCTTTCCTTGAAAATCAGTTCTTTTTATTGCTGTGTCAGCCTTTAAGTCACGTTCTCAGTTGGGACTTAAACTTGTGAACTGAAGCAACAGGAAAAACATGCAATTACGTAAGCAATAGTCATCTGGTACTAAGAAAATACTGAGTCATGGAGTTATTTGTTTATGTTGGTAAGAGAATGTAACTCATATTTCTAGAATATTGATAGCAAGACTGAAAATGTTCTATCTTATAGTAAATAGTCTCTTGATCCCTGGGAAATGAAGAAAACTATAATAAATCTTAAAATGTTGCTTTTTTCCTATCTCATAAAAACATACATTTAACCAAGCTGAAGTGTTAATAACTGAATATGAATGACAATCTTAAGTAAATTCTTATATATTAATTAATTTGAACACTTGTTTATAATAACTAATGTACATATACACCTATATATAGTATAATACAAATAATTGTATGTACTAATAGTGTAATCTACAACTTTATAAAAGGAAAAATAAACTGTATGATTTTCACACTAAATTTCAAACTGTTTAGTAATGGCAGAATGACTGTAATAGTAAAGTCCTCTTCATAACAGAGAGATCCTCTACAGTGAATACATTTTTTCTGTAATTTAGGATATGGATGCTTAATCATGACAGGGTTATACGGGGCAGTGTGTGCTGTAGCTATTGCTTCATGAAAAGCTGAAAGACAAGAGGGAACACAGCTCTCTTTTGAAGGATATGCACATTCTTTTATAAGCTTTCTGTAAAAAGTTTAATATGGGTTTTAATGGATAGGGATTTACTTGATATCATGATTATGTACGGTATTTTTTAATGTCCTCTCCTAATACCTGCTATAATTTATTTAAATAATGTTTTTTAAAAAGTTCAATATTTATACACTGTTGTCTAATAACTTATTGCAACTATTATTATATTATTATTATATATTATATTATTGTATAATGTAAACAAAAAAGCTATGTGTTCATTAGATATAATAATTCCATGCTTATAATACAAATATTGTAAAGTAGGAATATTGAGTCACCATTTCTTACTTAAAATTTTTAGAATGGAGAAAATTTAGTTTTTCAAATTGCTAAGTGTAAAAATTTTGTCCTCATCAACTTTTTTCCTTTAGCTACTAAACAATAGAAAATGATTACATTTGAAGTTCTTGCTTTGCTTATTGAAATGCATTTTATGCTACAACATATGACAAATAATTCATCCTTTTCTTATTCATTGAAAAACATATGCTTTAGACTTAATATGCATCATGTTTTAGCAAAATAAAAGCCCTGCCTTGCTCTGCTCCACTTAATTGCCTGCTTCACCCACATACAATAAGAGTGGCAGGGGAAGAGCAACTAAAACAAAAGTGATGACTGAGTCCTACAAAGTCGTCTGGTAAGGTGACTTCCTATAGTTAGATATTTGGCAGCATGTGAAGATAAAGTAGGTGAAGTTATAACAAGAAATGAAATTTGATAGGCTGGCAGAAGTATACAGTGACACTCTACCAATCTCTTCCTTCCAAGACCACATGTTTTTGAATAATGGATGGAACTGATGAAAGGAAAGGAATTCAGAACTGAAATGGAGCAATCAGATTATCCAGATAATTTGGAAGTGAGATACCAAAATTTTATTCTGTCTATGGAGCTTTTGTTTGTTAACTAAAGGAGTTTGAGAGCAAGGAGAGACGTATTTGAGTCATGTGTTTGCTGATCAGAGAAATTGTTTTCATTTAACAACAAAAAAAGGTGTAACAGAAAGTAAGATATACGATGAGAGAGAGAGAGAGAGAGAGAGAGAGAGAGAGAGAGAGAGAGAGAGAGAGAGAGATTACATTCTATGAGGGGGAACTTCAAAAATCTGAAATTATTTTTTGGAGGGCGAGTCCCTTGAAATATAGGCTTGCCCCCTAGGTCTAGGAACCCATCAGCATTAGAGTAGGAGCTAGCATTGTTATGAGGGACTGCGTTCAGCTTTGGTGATTTTTTTTCCTGGAGATTCTTTCAATGCATTTGCCCATTTCATGATGGATAATTTACAAAAGCAATCGTCCACACTGTGCTGAGTGTTCAGCAATTTTTGACAAAAAACAGCACAACCCCTGTGTCCCACCCTTCCTATTCACCTAATCTCACTCCTAGTGACTTTTTTATTAGTCTCTCCAGATGAAAAAATTCTCAAAGGGGATCCTTTTTGCCACTGTGGAAGAGAGAAAACAAAAAATGGTAGAAGAACTAAAAGGCATCAAAATGAAGTTCAAAAACTGTTTTGTGCATTGGAAAAAGTGTCTTGCTAGGTGTATGGCATCAAATGGAGAGTACTTTGTAGGTGACTGAAGTTTAAACATAAAAAAATTAAATGCATATTTTGTTCATAAATTGTGCATTATTAAATAATACACAATGTAAAACAAAAACTAATTTCAAAATAAGTTATTTTAGGTTTATATTAGACTTTCTTCAAATTAAGCTATTTATGATTTTTTGAATGAATAAATTCCTGGTTTTTTGGATCCCCCCTCTTATATTATACCTTATGCTTAAGTGTGTTAAACATCTTGCCATCTTATTACTTAATTTTATTTTTATCCTTAAAATTAAGACATACTTGCTAAAATATATGTAAGGGGGAAATGGAAGAGAGAAGTAGAGAAAGTAGAGACAAAAGGGACAGAAAAATAAACATGGTAAACAAGAGGTGAAGAGAAAAGGAGAAAATCTTAATATATAGTCAATGCAAGTGTGCAATTTAATTGCAGATTAAGTATATTGTGAACAAAAGAGAACTGCTGTCTAATTCTAAAGATTTTGAATCAGTGAATAAAACAATGCAATTAATGAATTAGTAAATGTGTTCAAATTGCTTTAAAAATGTTTTTTAAAAATTTTAGTGAAGAACAAACTTTGGGACCTAGAATCTTCCTTCAGAGATCTATAAATTCATAGCCATAGTCAACACAGGTCTCTACACACATACCTTTTTGCTGCCTGACAAAGTAGATTCTCAAAATGTCAGGGTATATGTACTAAATTTAATTATAATAACCTATATTAATTTAGTCAAGTTTTAAAACCAGCCTTGTTCTACATTGCTTCATTTGTGTAATAGTGATATAAATACTAACTTTAAAATGTTATTATAAGAATCAAGTGGATAACATACAATTATCTACTGCCTATTAGAAACCCAACTAGTATCATTTCCTTTCTCTTATTCATATTTTGCCCACTGACAATACTGCTTAAAGATAATTTCTAAGCTAATACAACCATTAATCTTTCAGTTAAGTGGAAATATTTCAAAACATTTCCTGAGATTGATTTTTAAATAGTCTGAAGCAAATTTATATGAGTCATTTACGACTGAAAGAAGACAGGTCCCTTGGAGACCTTCTGTAAAAGTGAAGTTTATTTCTCACATTTATTTTCTTGGTAATAATCTATATCATATTTTGCTACACAATGATTCTTCAGAGCTGAAAGTAGAGAGTTTATCTCCAATTTATTAGTTTAAAACTGCGCAAATCTTTGTGTAAGACCTTTTAAGGTAAATTTTATAATATCTGCTACATCTTTTGCCAGAAGTCTAATGTTTAAGTGGAAATTTCTTCCTCTGGTTATTATTGTTATTATTGATTTTTGTTACATATGCTTTTATTTAATGCAAATAAAATTCTTTTTTTTTTTTTCTTTTTTTTTTTTGAGTTGGAGTCTCACTCTGTCGCCCAGACTGGAGTGCAATGGCCGCTCCCGGCTACTGCAGCCTCGACCTGCTGGGCTCTGGTGATCCTTCCGCCTCAGCCTTCCAAGTAGCTGGAACTACAGGTGGATAGTTAAAACTGTATACGTTTTAAGAAAATACAAATCTACATTTTGGACTGTCCACTTTAATGCTGGACTGAAATCTCACAATATAGTAAAAGCCCTTGAAAAATAAAACATTGAACTCACTATACAGCTGGGATTTCCTCTTTTCTGTTCAAAGGCAGCTGAGAATTGAATGTGGTATGAATAATTAGTAAAAGGAGGCACTTGTGTAAGTCTGGTTTCTGTTATGAAGGGTTTTCTTCTTGTAAATTGCAAACTAGAAGTTACAATGAGGATTCAAGGGAAAAACATTCATACTTTATATAAAAATTATTTTTTAAGAAAAATATGTCCATATTTTAGAAAAAATAATTAATAAACAATGAAGCTTTATGTTTATTTTATTTCTGAAAGCAAACTAAAAAAAATTAACATCTTGAGCAGGGGCACATAACATCACAATCCTGAACCAGAGAAAGTAAGAACCGGTTGGAGGCACAAACTTCACCTATACATAGACCACTTACATACCTAATCTTATTGTGGACCCCACATCTTTACAACAAAATAAAGAAAAAAAATCAACACTGTTTTATCAATAAAGAAAAGTAATATTTTAGATTATGTTTCTATTTCTGTGTCATTTTAAAATAAAGATAAAATAAAAGGACTAGCCAGAGGACACACACTGATTTTTTCATCTTACATTGATGGCAGTCAACTATATTATGTGACCTTTATTTTGATAATTAGAGAAAAAGACTTCATACATACTTTGTAAAATTTTTTAAACCAGCAACTATCATAATGAAAAGCAGTCTGTATGTCTTCCAAATTACTGAAGAAAAAATTTTAAGACAAAACATAATTAGGGAACAAAATATAGAAAACAAATAAGTAAAAAGCATGGAGCATGAGAATATAAAATAAGTATGTAAAAATCATAATATGCTTGTTTTAAGAAACCGTGCACATTAATGTTTTAAAAAAATAAGCTCTAGAGCCTGATAGCCAAGTTTTGAAATCTATCTTGGTCTCTTCCTAGATGTCTAGCATTGGATAGGCTATTTAATCTTTCCATGCTTAAATGTCCTCATATGTAAAATGAAAGCAATAATAAATTATAAATCAATTTGCCTTTGTGATTATTAAATGTGTTTTGTGAAGATTGGGCCCTTAAATTAAGTGGCTACTTTTTATTCCCAGCACTTATTCTTGCATATAAAGTTAAGGAGTTAAGCAGTTCTATTAGAAGGAAAATTACTTTTAGAGTCAAAATCCAATTAAAAAGGTATTCTTTAAAGACTACATTTACAAAATGAGAGAACAAGCAAAGAAAGCAGAAGATAAATTTTTCAGAAAACAGGAAACAAATACAAGAGAAAGATGAAGGCAATTAATAAGAAAGCTCAAGAGACAGAAAGCTCAAGAGAGTTATTTGAAGGACTAGAAAATTGCTACTCCATAGTTAAAAAGCTAATAAAAGAATTCAAGAGAAGTTTAAAAATATATATATTAATTATCTGTCAGTATTGACTTGATTAAACTTAACTAAAGCAAGGCAACTGAAGACTATATACCTAAATCTAAAAAAAAAAAAGTGGAATTACCATGCAGCTAATGAATCTTAAATTTCCAAGACCATTGCCCAAGGCTCTAGAAGGAACCCAGAGAATTTATTATTTTCCTTAAAACCCTTCCAATACCATAAGTTGCACTTCTTTCCCCCATATCTAGAGCTAGTCTTAATCCCCACAAACTGAACCTAAATATATTCTGATATTGTCTATCATAACAATATCAAAAAATGCCCATGGTCACTGTAAAATTACCCAAAATGAAGTGAAATATGACATATGACAGAGAATAAGATGTCTGTAAACAAGCTCGATAATTTTACGCAAATTTTACACAAATGTTTATGAACTGGTAAACATTAGTAGAGCTCTCAGGTTCTTAGAATGAGGGGAGGCAGCTTAGGGGCTTAAGTTTCACTAACATAATTGTAAATCTATCCTTGCACAAGAAGTTTTAATTGTATCTAGAAAATAGTATATATTATACATAGTGCTACATACTTTTTAATTTTAACCTTAAGTTATAAATCTCAATAATAATTTTTAATGCAAAGCACTGAACCTAGAAGTCATGCAGCATGTTCAATAAATGAGAGATACATCACTTTAACAGAATAAAGAAAAAAATGATCATTTGAATTAGGTGGAGGAAAAAATTTAACATTTTCTCATGATAAAACTCACAACAAATTATGCATAGAAAGAACATACACAATAAAGGCCATATATGACAAACCCATAGCTAAACCATACTGAATAAAGACAAATGGAAAGATTTTATTCTCTAAGATCTTGAACAAAACAAGGATACTCACTTTTACCACTTTTATTCAACATAGTACTAAAAGTCTTACCATGACCAAGTAGGTAAGAGAAAGATATGAAGAGTATCCAAATTGGAAAGAAGGAAGTTAGATTCTCCCTGTTTGCAGACATGTGCATCTCTATAAAAATCCTAAAAGATTCTTCCATAAAACTATGAGAAATAATAAATAAATTTAATAATGTTGCAAGATACAAAATTAACATACAAAGGTTAACCACATTTCTATATACCAATAGTGGCCCATCTGAGAAAGAAATCAAGAATTAAATCCCATTTACATTAGCAGCTAATAAAAGTTTAGGAACAAATTTAACCAAGAAGGTGAAAGAGCATTACAACTAAAACTTTAAAACATTGATGGAAGAAGTTGAAGAGAACATAAATAAATGGAAAGATAGTCTATTATTCACAGATTAGAATAGCTAATATCATTAAAATATCCATACTACCCAAAGTGATCTATAAATTTAACAAAATCTCTGTGAAAATATCAATGAGATTATTTATAGAAATAGAAAAAATAACTTAATAATTACAGAGAAATGCAAAAGACCCTAAAGAACTAAAACAATCTTCTGCAAAAAAAGACAAAGCTGAAGGTGTTACACTATCTGATTTCAAATATACAATAAAGCTATGGTAATCAAAACAGCATGGTACTCACATGAAAAACAGACACATAGACCAATGGAACAGAGTAAAGAACATAGAAATAAATCCACACGTTTACAGGCAACTGATTTATGACAAAGTTGCCAAGAACACAAAGAAGCTGAGGTAAGAGGGGTGGTAGAGGTTTGTCAATGATTACAGAGTTACAGTTAGTTAGGAAGATAAATTTCTGATATTTTATTACATAGCAGGGTAAGTATTGTGTATTTCAACATAGTTAGAAAAGAGAATATTGGCAGTTATCACCCCAAAGAAATGATAAAGATTTGAGGTGATAGACGTGTTAACTACACTGCTTTGATAGTTGTGCAATGTATACATGTATTAAAACATCAAAGTGTACCCCCAAAATGTGTACATTTGTTATGTTCCATTTATAAACATTATTTTTAAAATAACATTTAAGCCGGGCTTGGTAGCTCAGCCTGTAATCCCGCGCCTTGGGAGGCTGAGTTGAGTGAATTGCCTAAGCCCGCGGGTTCGAGACCCACCTGGGCAACTTGGCGAGCCCTCATCTCTACAATAAATCAAACAATCAGCCGGGCATGGTAGCATGCGCCAGTAGTTCCAGCTACTTGGAAGGCTGAGGCGGAAGGATCTCTGGAGCCCAGCAGGTCGAGGCTGCGGTGGCCGGGAGCGGCCACTGCACTCCAGTCTGCGTGACAGAGTGAGACTCCAACTCAAAAAATAAAATAAATAAAACAAAACAAAACAAAATAAAATAACATTTGAGCACATTATAGCTGAATTGCTTTTAAAAACCAAATGAAAACACCAAGTACATAAAAAGAAAAAAAAGAATACACAGAAGGAACATTAAGGCAAGTAAAGGCAAATTTTTATTCTTATCTTTTATTTTTACTTTTTTTTTTTACATGAGGGTCTTGCTATATTGCTCAGTCTAGATCCAAACTCCTGGGTTTAAGTGATCCTCCCTCCTCAGTCTTCTGAGTAACTGGGAATACAGGTGCACACTACTGAGACTGGGTAAACCAATTTTTAATCAGAAATAGAAGGAAAAAAATAACATTTTTTTAACATTCTAAAAGAAGAAAACTGCATATCTTAAGTTCCATATTCAGCTTAAATTTTTAAATAAATGTTAAATAAAGATATTTTTAGATAAACTGAGATAATATATAATCAGGAACACTGAATCAGAAAATAAGTTAAAAGAAGTTACTCAGATTTATTTTAAAATGACAACGCATAAAACAAAACTGCAGAAATAATGAAAAACATCAGAAAGGTAAAATATCTGTATAAACGTTCTAACAATCTTCCTAGTATGTTTAAAATAATAATAGCAATTCAATTTTTTCTAGAAGAAAAATATAAGACAAAATAATCACAAAGACAAAAACTGATGTAGATGGAACTATATGCTGGTAAGATTATACTACAAAGTATTCGTATTTGAAGTTAGATAACAAAAAACTAAATTGCATATTTTAGTGCCAATTAAAAATATTTCATAAATATATTGGGTTGCTACATAATCTCATAGAGTTTTTCACTTGCCCATGGAATGCAAATGTCGCACCATGCTTGACAGGTCATAGCTCATGACATTTGCCAATTCTCGGGTTGATTGATGTGGATCATCGTGGATCAAAGGATTGAATGGTCTCCGTCAAAACCCAGTGGTGTTCCTGAACCTGGAGAATCACTCAGGTCAAAATGACCTTCACTGAAACGACAAAACCATTTTCTTGCTCTGCTTTCCCTAATGGCATTCTCCCTGTACTTGACCCAAATATTTCAAGACGCCTCTGCTGCCTTTGCTCCACTATTAAACTCAAACAGAAGAATATGTCGGTACTGTTCATTTTTATCCACTTGACATTCTATCTTTTATAGCTCACAAATAGCGCTAACTTTCTTCACATCTACAAATTACAAGGCATATTCACATCCACAACATTTTCACTCCAAAAAACAAATGACAAACGATAAACAAACTCCCAACACCACAGTGCTGTCATGGCAAAAACAAATGCTATTGACTTATGCATCAGCTTAATATTGAATATATAACACAAAATATTAAAAATATATAGAAAACAGAATTTTTTTAAATGAACAAAGAACAAATGATAGAAACCATGGGAAAAGAGCAAATGTATACAAAAGCCCAACTTTTAAAAAAATTACAGAAAATATATATGGACAAAACAGACCATTTGAAAGTCAGAGGCTATTATTCTAAAATAAAAGAAAACACAACTATATGGTGTTTATAAGAAAGCTGCTTTAAATAAACAGAATAATTGTAGTTGAAATTAAAAAGACATAAATTATATAACAAAAACTAATGCTAAAAAGCTAGTAAAGCTATATTAATGTCAGAAAATAAAGTTTGCCTGATTCATGTTAAGAAAGAGGATTTCTAGGAAAGAAGAAAGGCATTTCATATGACAAAATGATGAATCAAACAGCACATGTACCTAATAATGGCACATCTAAACACATGTAATAAATATTGACAGCTGAGTGTGGTGACTCATTCCTGTAATTCCAGCTCTTTGGGATGCTAAGGCAAGAAAAATGCTTGAGCCCAGGAGTTGGAGCTCAGGAATAGGCTGGGTAACACAGTGAGACCTCGTCTCTACAAATAATTTTTAAAGAATTAGCAAGTTATGGTTGTGTGCATCTGTAGTACCAGCTACTTGGGTGACTAAGGTGGAAGGATCACCTGAGACCAGGAGCTTGAGGCTTTGGTGAGCCACAATCATTCCACTGCACTCCAGCATGGGTGACAGAGTGAGACTCTTTCTCAAAAAAAGACAAACAAAAAAAAGCTCATAAAATATAAAAAATGAAAAATAAAAAATAAATATTAACAACTTAAAAAGTAGTTTAAAAAACTTCACCATAATAACAGGATCTTATTTAGTGTTTAATCTAGGTGTGAAATATTGAGCACCCGAGAGAAGGGAAAACAAATATGAGAAAATATTGCAGATATGCAATTCAAGGTATTGAACAAAATTAAACAATTAAATTGTGAAGTCTGATGACTTTTGATAGAAATAACAAAATTAGGAAGTGATATCATATCAAGAAAAAGATAATGAGCATAGTTTTCAGCCAACTGGCATGGGGAAAGAAGAAAAACCCTTGATTTATATTAATTAAGATTAACTTTTAACATTTTGTCTAAATCTTTGCCTCTTTTGGGTAAGTGCTTATATTGATTGCCATAGTAGATGGAGGGATAAAGAGGAAATGGATTTCTACCTGTGTGAAAAATGTTTACATTAACAACCCCCAGGATGGTTAGTCTCAAATATTTGGCATTTATGGAACCACATAGGCCCCTGATTTTAAATAATTTAATGAGCTAAATATCACAGTTTTCAACTAATGTAAATATTTAATTATTAATAAAATAATTCACTTAAGTTAAAGGAATAGTAATGTTTTATCTCTAAGATATTGAATCTGACTTGATGTTGTAGGGATTAAAGCATGCGTTAGCATACATATTTTGGCTATTGTTAAGTTTTTTTCCTTTTACGTGAATTCCATACATATAGACATATGTATAATTAATATTAATGTTGTCAAGAATAGTTGATGACATTTGGTTGTTATGTCACATGTCTCAGTGTATGTGCAGAGAACAAAGACCCAAAAATGAAGGCAAGTTTTCTTACTAAAACTACTTTAAGCACACTGTCAGACACAGAACTGACAGGACATTACATTCAAAAGATGGAAGATTGAGTGTTTCAGCTTAAAATAGAGACAAATCAATTTTAAATTTACTTTTTGATCAAATTCAAGTATGAAAGCTCTTTCCTTAGAGTCTGTGGTTGTAGTTGGATGTGGTTTTAAAATGACCATTAGTTATTTTCTATAACAAAGGAATAGGTATGGTAAAATGTCAAGCTTTAAATAGCTGAGTCATTTTCCACGGTATGGTCTTTAAAATGCTGAGATCGTATCCTAGCATTAAATACTGTGAAGATTCTGCTGCAATGATAAGTTCAGGCTTATCAGTATACTAAATACAACACTTGAGTAAGTCCCTTGAAATCTTAGAAAACAATGTTTACTTTTCAGAATTCCATCCAATTTCAAAAATGAGAGCATCTGTTTTCTTTTATAGATAGTACACATCGGTGTAGTAAATAAGTCTTATATTCATTGTACTTATCCTTGCACTGCACACTGAAAAATGGAGATGCACTTTGTGATTGTTCATGGTTACCTCTTTCACTATTTCTTACCCTAGAAACGTCAAATCAGGAAGCATGTTTTTAAAGTCAACAGATTCTATTGGATGGAATATATAAAAAAAATCTAAATCATGTGTACTCTCCTTTGTTTATATTGCATAGAAATGCTTGGTTTTGCTGCATAGTTATTTGCTTTTTCATAATTCCTAATTCTATTTTAATTTATATCATTATTCACAAATAAATTATTTTAATTATTAATGGTAATCGTTAATAAAGGAAACAGCTTTGTATATAGTTGCCAGCGATGATCTCAACAAAAAAGTCATTGATCAGTTTTCTTTTGCCACAAATGGGTTCATTTTCTTCAAAAGAATACTTTCATCTTATTAAAAAGAAAAATAGCCGGGCTCGGTGGCTCAGCCTGTAATCCCGCGCCTTTGGGAGGCTGAGGTGAGTGGATTGCCTGAGCCCGCGGGTTC
>NW_007258196.1:985401-1046390 GCF_000164805.1 Carlito syrichta | reverse complement strand
GTGAGACTCCAACTCAAAAAAAAAAAAAAGAAAAGAAAAATATCAGACGCCTCTGTTAGTACTTGGTTAGTCTACATTTTATGCAGTTATTTTAATGTAAAATCGAATAGCATCAATTTGATAAAATTATGTTGTTGTAATAAAGTTAGCTGGGCTCGGTGGCTCAGCCTGTAATCCCGAGCCTTTGGGAGGCTGAGGTGAGTGGATTGCCTGAGCCTGTGGGTTCAAGACCCGCCTGGGCAGCAAGACCTCATCTCTACAATATCAAAAAAAAATCAGCCAGGCTAGGTAGCACATGCCTGTAATTCCGGCTGCTTGGAAGGCTGAGGCGGAACAATCGCCGGAGCCCAGCAGGTCAAGGCTGCGGTGGCCAGGAGCGGCCACTGCACTCCAGTCTGGGCAACAGAGTGAGACTCCAACTCAAAAAAAAAAAAAACTATCTATCTATCTATCTATCTATCTATCTAAGTTGCTTTTACAACAAATACTCTTACACACCAATAAACTTTTCACCTTTGTAGGCTTTGATCTATTTTGCTAATTTGATGACAATACATATGAAGCAATAATCATGCAAACTTAGCAAATAGCTTCTCTAAAGACACAAAATATATTGAACAAAATGAACCACTCATGATGGAAAAGAAGAAATGACATGTCGCATGTTCATTGTTTAAGAATTCATTAATTAATAAGAATACTTTTTTGATCAATGTAATATTTTACTTCAACTTTCAAAAATATATGAGCAAAATTAATTACTTATAATGCTCTCTTGGAACATCATCAGACTATCTGAGAAATACTGGAAAAAATCAGTGATTATGTAAAAATAATGCAGGTACTTGCATTTGCATACAAAACTAGATGGATTTCTGGATATGTTTGTCAAAACACATAATACTTTGTAATAGGTCTTCAGTTAACCTCTTTTTTGTTGGTTTTCTCCACTGTGACAGAAATTTAAACCTCAGGTTTAGAAAAACTCAAGTTGACCTGCAGTAGTTTACATGTTGTATTCTATGGAACAACTTGAGTTACAAATGGAAAGTCTGAGACTCTAAAAGGTAGAATCTAAGTCCAGGATCTCCAATATGGTAGATATTCTATTCTAGTCAACTATTTTCAATAGCTTATTAGACCAGTGTTTCTTCAATCAAGCTTAATGAGAATAAAAATGGCCTTTCAACATATAGATTCCTAGATCTGAGATAGGGCCTGAAATTTTTAGCTAGACTTTCTGGTACCTTCACAAATTGAATTTACATCATAAGTTTCTCTGTGCTAATCACTGGTGTGGAAGGTAATTTTTTAAAACTCTTTCAGACCCCAGAGTCTTCCCTGATATTCTCGTAAGTTGTTATTCATCATATATTTACCCCAAGATAAGATTTTTCAATATTTTCCTGCCATTTCTGATCCTGATAAAATTCCTGGTATAATCAGCATGATTAGGGAGAAGTAATTTTAGAAATTATTTTGAGTAGTTCTGAATTTCTTTTTTTCCTATAGTGTGTTGTCATTTCTGGTAAGACTTATACATTTTTTCTTTCTTGTTTATTTTAGAATTTAATAACTTGTAAAATACTGAAGTTTGGGAAAATGAAAAATATCTGGGAACAATAAATATTTTATAGCTTATTTATATTGATTCTTTTAGTGCTAAATTTCACAAACAGTTCTATTTCTTGTTGGCATAATGATGGCAAATTTTAATATTGTTTTTTAAAATAAAATTTGGTGCAGTTTGTAGGAATTACAACATAAAACTTTTTCTAACAACCTTTAAGAAAAAATCTCCAAACAATGAATTTGAGTCCAAAGATCTTAATATTAAATAGCACAACTATCAAACAAACAGCGAGAATATTAAAAAGTTTTCCACAGGTCAGGCATGGTGGCTCACACCTATAATCCCAGCACTTCGGGAGAATGAAGTGAGAGAAATACCTGAGCTCATGGGTTTGAGACCATCCCAGACAACTTGACAAGACCTCATCTCTACAATAAATAAAAAAATTAGGTGGGCATGGTGGTGCATGCCTGTAGTTCCAGCTACTTGGAAGGCTGAGGTAGAAGGATCGCCTGAACCCAGCAGGTGGAGGCTGCGGTGCCATGAGCATGCCACTGCGCTCCAGTCTGGGTGACAAAGTGAGATTCCAACTCAAAAAAAAAAGAACTTTTTATAATATTCACATATTATGTATGTGAATTGCTTTTTCAGTATTTGCATTTGAAAGTTTAATTTAGAACTCTTAGTCAGATCCATCACCCTCCTGTGGGTCACAACCTCATTCTGTTTCTATCACATCTCAGTCTCTTCATTACTTACTCACAAGTGCAAGCCTAAAAAAAATAGAATGGTGAAAGATATTGTTTTTCACTACTTCCTAGAATTTACAAGAACTAACAGGAGCATTAAACCAAATAGCAAAGTGCCACCAAATTGATTTAAAAATGCCATACACTGGTTTATTTTAGAACTTAATAACTTGTAAAATACTGAAGTCTCCAAATAGACAATGGTTTTGCATATGCCACGGATTTTGATTAATGTTATGATTTCTCACTATATATATTTACATGTACATATATAGAATCTATCTATCATTTATATCTACCTATTGACCTATCTATCTACTTATACTGGTGCAAATTAAACCCATCACTACTGGAGCTACCATCCAATACTTCTGTGTAACACCATAGTATTCAGATACAAAAGGGAAGAGAAAAAAACCTTGAATTCATAATGTGAAGGTTATTATATACTTTTGTATAGGTTATTATGTACTTTTGTGTAAACAAAAGTATTATGTACTTTTGTGTAAACAACTGATATGGAGATACAAGTCCACAAATTATTGCTTAATTTGCCTATACAATGCATTCATTCATTCAGTTTATAAAATTTTCCAGCCTTCCCTCAGAAAAAAAGAAACAATGTTTTTGTGCAACAAATATCTTAGCTACTTAAACAGATAATAGACAAATAACATATATAATATTTTTAAAAGGACAAAAGGCCATAAAGCCAAATAAATCAAGGCATATATAAAGAATTTTATGAGAGTATGATTTTTGGTAAGTTAAAGAGAGACCTGATATTTGAGCAGAGAGAGTTAAATTAAATGAGGGAATGAGTTATCATATATCTGTTAAAGAATATTCCAGACTGAAAAGAAAACAGTGATAAAGACCCCATAGAAGGAATGGTGAAAGAACAATGAGCAAGGAGAAGAATGAAAACAATGATGCCATAGAGGTGGTCAATGATTAGATTGTGAAGAGCAGGGTAGAAAGTGACCCTGAAATTACTTCATATTTGATGAGGTATTATTGGAGGAGTTTGGTGAAGGAAGTAACAAATTCTGACTTAGATCTCAAGGGGCTATCATGACTGTTATAGAAAAAGAGTGGAGGCAGAGAGATCAGTAAGGAAGCTTTTATAATATATGTGATGAGAAGTGATGGTGGCTTAGACCAGTGTGGTAGCTGTGGAAGTGTTGGAAAGTTTTTAGGTGACCAGATTTTCAGATGTATTGGATGTACATTATAAGATAAAGAAAAAAATCCAGATTTTTTTTTTCTTAAAAACTGAGTTCATGAAATATCTATTTATTCAATGAGGAAACCTAAGGCGTGTACTAGTTTAAGGTAGTGTTTCTAACAAGATCAGTCACAAAAACTAAAAATATCCCAGAGTTTGTTTCCCCCCCCCCCCGCTTTTTTGTTCTTACTTTGTAATACAGAGATTTTAATGCTGATAGTTGTTTGCAAAGATATTGGAAGCAAGAGAAGTTCTTATGGTGGAAGGTAATTATAGAGCTGCTTAATGTTCCTAAAAAGAACCTTAGGAACTCCAAGCCTGCTTGGGACAATGAGATCTAGAAATAAGCTCTAGGAGCCAGTATATCACCTTCATTCTTTACCGTTACCATGGCAGCTAGCAATGTTCTAGATGATGAATGCTTCATCACTTTGCAACTCTAAGTTAGATTGACATGGAACAGAATTCCCAGGTTATCTAGTGGTGAACATGTAATCTGAGGAACAGATATGCCAGTAAAATTTTAAAGTTGTTCATTAGTGCAGTTTCAACACTCCTTTCTAGATCAATAAACTATAACTACTCGAAAGTTAGTTACTTTAGCAAATTGGGGGGAAAAAAGGCTTTGTTTTTCCTTTCTCCTTACAGTCAAGTATTTTATCCATTATTTCCGTTGTAAGAATTCAGTGAGGAAGACATCTGGCAAAAGAGATTGGGAATATAATTTGTAAGTTTTCTCTCTTGAAGGTAGAAAGGAAGTATAGAAAGGTGAGTTTGGAACAGAGACAAGGCACCATTTGGCACCATCCACTACTCTGGCTACTCAGCAAAAGAGAATAGCCATGCTTCTTCCTAATAGAAAGCAATTATCTTTTGTCCATAGAAAGACTTGCTCACTCTTATGAAAAAAGGAGACTAAAGTGATCAGTCACTGCTTTTATCTCCTAGTGACATCAATATCTCTTCCAGTTTATTTTCTATTGATAAAATGTCATCACTTTTTCAAGCCCAATTATCTCAGCTAACTAACCCCAAAAGATCTGTTTCCTCAGAGTCCTTGTGGCTCAGTAATTTATCAGTCAGTGTTCAGTCATGCAAGCACAGAAACTACTCTAGGAATTTGAATGGAGGTAGTGTAATTTAGGGAACTTTTTTTCAAAAGCATAATTGTTTCTACTGTCTTGTAGAAACAAAATGGATAGGTGAGGTTCTCAAATATCAAATAACTGCAGGAATTCTCCATTATCCTTAGGACTGGAGGAATATAGGAGGTGGTATTACTCAAGCCTGCTGTTGCATCCTCAATGGAGGCTTCTACTGCTGTGTTTGAGTTGGTTAAGCAGAAGGTCAAGGGTCACCTCTATTCATATTTTGTTCACCTGTTACTAATGCTGTAACTGGTGTTGCCCAGTCCTGGTGCTTTCTCCACTGTTGCTCTCCAAGTCGTTCTCAGTACTGCCATTTCTACCAGCACTGTTTGGGCAATTATTGCCAGAGATAGTCTCAGGAACCATGAAATATTTATAAAGTCTACCAACTTCCAATTTAATGCCAGTGTCTAATCTCAGCAGAAACTACCAAGAAGACATCTGGCAAGATCGTCTTGGAAATAGAGTTGTATCATCCAGGCTGGAAATGGACACTTGTTTAAGTCTTACAATGAATTATAGAAATAGATTTCTACAATGCTAGTAGATGTCAGAGGAAGACATGAAAGAGAACAGCTTAAGACATGCCACATTTGGGATCTAGTTGGAGATGCTGGGTGGATGTCTAGATAAATATCTAGTGTTCAGAGGAAGATGTGGGATGGAGATAAAATCTTGGAGTTAGAGTATATAATCTGGATATGATGACCTGGGGAATGAATATAACAGAGAGGATAACTTGTGCTGGGACACAATTATAATACGCTCTTCAAAATTTGTGAATCAGCAAGAAGAGAAAGATCCATTTAAGGAGCTTGAGAAATACTAAGATAAAAAACAAAGAGACCTTGCTATTGCAAATTTTACTGAAAGCAGTACTTCAGAAACAAGGGAGCAATCTTTTCAAATGCTACCCATCAGTCAAATAAGATGAGGGCTGAGAACTAGCCAATAGTTTGGAAAATGTGGAGGGACTTAGTCACTTTGGTGGTAGTTGCTTCAGTGGAATTCTAGGGACAATTAGATGAGATTCAAGGGCAAATGAAGAACACAAAATAATGTGGGTATATACAGCATGAAGTAATTTTGTTTATAATTAGAGAATGCTATCAAGCCTGGAGGAGGATAAAGAATCAAGGAAAAAGTTTTTTAGTCTTTCCTTACAAGATGTGGAACAATATAGAATATTTGTGTGTTGATACAGATGACACAGGATAGAAAAAAATAAAGGTTGTAGAAGAGAGGGAAGAAATTGTAGAGGAAAGTATTTGATTTAGTGATATGGGCTGGAATTCAATACACATGGAAAAGGGTTTGCCTAGTATAGAAATAGCAACAATTTATCTATGTATCAAATCATGTGCATTCCAATGTTGCATTGGAATATTTGGTGCTGGAGAGATGTAAAAGTTATTTTCTGATTAATACTTTGCTCTTAGTTAAGGGAGAAGTGTGAAAGAGAAAATAGTCCCCTGATATGAATAAACAGCAGACAACAGCTAGTCCTCAGTACTATTAGGAGCTGCCGTGGCATTCCCCACTAGGTCTATATATGTTCTCTTACTGAACATAAGGAATCTCACAGAATAACATTAGAAAAAGTCACCTTGGGACTGATAAAGTGAGACTAAAACACATAAACAAATAAAATATCACCTAATGATCTTTTGTAAGCACAAAATTTAGGTCACTGTGCAAACTACGAAAATCCCAAATATCCTTAGTGATATTTGGCTGGAGAGCTTTGACATAAGAAGGTTATCAGTTGAGAAGAAGGTGTGTTGTAGAAGTTTGTGAAAAGGTGTGTTGTAGAAGTTTGTGAAGATAAATTACCAGTTAAACTGTCAACTAAGAGGAGATTACCAACTTCATTCTAGACATCATAAGTGTTAAACAGTACAGAAAGTGCTGTGTTTGAATTTGAAATTGAGATTTGGGATATGAAGCATTTATTACAAATTTTAGGGCATTATCTTAGTATGGCAAGGTGGAAGGAAAAAAATAAAAGAAATTGAGGATAAGAAACTTAGTGTCCAGGATGCTAGATGGATTATTCAAATAAATAATGAAATTTTGAAAACTGATGTCCAGGACAGTCTAAGATTGAATGTCAGTAAGGCAGATGTCAAAATCATCTCTAAACAAGGAAAGTTAATTAGAAAGACTGCACTAGGAACAGTGGCAGGGGTACAGTCTGATAACAAGAATGTCAATGGAGTTGATTGGGAAGGTGGATCCTAGGTTGACTAGATTTATGATATCTGAAGGTAGCAATTAAGAGTAAAAAGAATCACCTACACCAAATGGAAAACAGAAGCCATCTACAGGTCAATAGTGAAAGCAGTGACCTCAGAGGAGAGCCAAGATCAAATTAGAGGAAGAAGGTGAAGGAATTGTTAGAGAAAACTTTTGAGGATATAGGGTGTGATTATACCATGAAGACAATTCACAAGTCCCAGGGACTCCAAGGATGCCACAAAAGAATTGGATTGGATTGGGAATGAAGTAGGATGTGAGTCATATTTTGAGATAAGCACGATCATATGAGAATTAGGAACTAATTGTTAGGGAATGGCAGGACAGATTAGCCTTCTACTATTGTCAGGGTGTCAACCATGATGAAATGGGTCCTGTTGACTCCTACAGGAAAACAGATGACTAGTTATAATTGAAAACTCTTCTTGGAATTGGTGTCCTCAGAGTTTTGAAATGGTGTTATATAAAATGCTCGGGAAAGGAACGGAAAGTTTTGATTTTATAAGAAGCACTCTTTAAATTCTTTTAGAATTTTAACCAGGTACAAAACAAATTATTCTGTTTATTAGGCAAAAACACTGGGAAACTCTTTCCAGCATCAGGAAATTGCTAAAGCAATAGAGATCTGAAAAGACTCCAAATATGGGCACTCTGGTATAAATTCCAAACCAAAAAATAATTGTAGTTTGCTCTGAACAAGGTTTTCCTTTCGGAAATATGAATCAGGACTATTAAGTTATACAATACAAATATAAAATCAAGAAGTAAAAATGTTAAAAATCTATGTCACATAAGAAATTTTAAAACAAATGCTCTATGCAAAGTCCATCCAAAAATGTTTGAACTGGTGTAGTATAGCTTCCATAGGATCAGCTATAAAATTATGGCACATTTGAAATAGTGAATATAATAGTGAATAATTCAGCACTTGACTTTCCCACATTTATTGTAGCATTTTCTTTCCTTTTTGAAAGTAAGTTACCGACAGCTGTCAACAATGCCCTAAAGAACTTAGAGGAGACTGATATTAGATAGTTACGTAAAGCCTGAATTAGCTAAAAGAATTCAGACAATTTTCACTATTCAGAACAGAACATGTAGCAATGCAATCAGTTTCCTGAAACTGTTATAAATTCATTCCTTTTGTGAGTTTGTGTGTGTACACACATATATATGTTCGTGAACGTATGATATATGGGTTCAGCAATGTTTACATGTATATAAAAACCTTCAAACATGGTTTTTAGTCTTCAGGATCACAATTCATATTTCTTTGACATTGTATCGAAGACACAATTCTTAGAAGATAAGCACTTTGTAGAAATGGCTATACTTTAATAACACTGATACAAAGAAGGGATGTTACACTGAGGCAGAAATAAGTGACATCCTTTATAATATTTGAAATGATCACTGTTGCTCAGTATAGCTTTTATTTTTTCCTCTTCTGCAGTAATTTTCCTTCATCTCTTATATAATAGTGTACCATGAAGTGACTTCCAGGAACATGTTACAGATTCAATCAATTTGGAATGACACAGCACTATCGTTCCCATAAGTGTTCAAGCACTTCCAGGAATGATTAGAAAGCATGGCGTTGCTCACTGACTGCTGAGGTGACAATGTACATTTTGAAGAAGATAGCCCTATTGATCAGTTGTCAATTGTAAAAGTGTTTGAAAGTAGTGGCTTTTCTATTTCTGAGGATATTTCAAAGACATGACTATTATATCTGATATGCTTCTATCATAGGTCTCTAATTTCCTCTATAAACCACAAATGAAAAGCTATGAAACAGAGTCAAATAAATTTGATATATTAGCTATCTGATGTTGTCTAATAATTTTTAATTAAAATATATTTAGATTTGAGGAAATTAATTTTATATGGTTAACAATACCAAATGTCAAATGAGCAAAACTAAGCAAATCCTTAGGTAAGTTATTGAGACTATTGTTAATCTATTTTAATTATCTTTTCTACAAACTTCTATCTTTATGTAACCCTTTATATAAAAACATACCTGAGATGTCCTTCAATAGAGAAAGCCAATACTCAGTTACATTTATTTTAAACTATGTTGGTACTGTACCCAGAATAAATCTGTCAGATTGATTTTTTTTTTGAGTTGGAGCCTCATGTTATTGCCCAGGTTGGAGTGCAGTGGCACACTCACAGCTACTGCAGCCTCGATCTGCTGTGCTCAGGTGGTCCTTCTGCCTCAGCCTTCCAAGGATCTAAACTATAGGCACGTGCCACCACGCCCAGCTAATTTTTTTTTAATGATTTATTGTAGATATGAGGTCTCACCAAGTTGCCCAGGCTGGTCTCGAACCCTTGAGCTCAGGCAATCCTCTCACCTTGGCCTCCCAAAGTGCTGGGATTATAGGTGTGAGCCAGGTAACCTGGCCCAGATTGCTTTTATATGTAAAACCTTTTGTCAGATTCTTTTAATCTGAAAACAAAAACAAAAACAAAACTGTAATCATGCATTCTTAAGAAAATTTCATATAGGTTTAATTCTATTATTTGAACATCTTTGTGAGGGCAATTTTTAAAGAAAAGTTTGTTTTACCTTTTAGTGCAATGTGGCTTGCCTTTATTCCACTGAAAGCACTAAGAACACTAGATATGCATTTCAATTTTATATTTGAAAACATGCAATAAACTCCAAAAATTGTATATTCACTATTCAGATATGTTCTAAAATGTATTTTCAATTGGCCCTATTTGACTATTTGCTAAAGACAATACATAGATTCAAGGGAAAAGGAATAGTTTGGGGTTGCATTTTATTTAGAAAGTGGAAGATTAAAATACATGGAGGAAATATAACTGAATGGCTAATCTTGAAGTTTATTACTTTTACTCTTTTATATTGTATTTTAGAATAATCTTACTTTCCAATTAACAAAACACTATGTCAAGGGATAAATAAACATTCATTATAACGATTGTATTTGTCTAGAAGAAGAATATGAGAACAATATTATTTCTCAGAGGTACTTGGCAAACAGCATATTTGAACTGGTGTATGGTCCAGTGAATGTCCTGTGCTTACTGACTATGCTAAAATTCTTGCAAGAGTCAATTTCAAGAAAGATAGAATTACCATTATACCAACCAGGTCCACATCTTCAGTTAGGGATATTCAATCTCCCATTAGTATTTGGACTACAATGAGAAAACTTATCAGATCTTCTATTCTAAAACCTTCACTTATTAAATCGAGGCACAAAAGAAAAACAACAGCAACAAACACCCCTGAAGGTCATGGAAGTTCGGTGACCATGCCAAAGGCATGCAACTAGTCTTGTGAGTCTGAAGTGAATTAAATTATGTAAAAGAGCTTGGTACAATAAAGAGCAGCATACACTTCCCTCTCCTCAATATCATCGCTCCTACAGTTCACTGAAATCAGGCCCTTCGTGTAGGAATGACTCAATATTTCCTGAATCCTGTACTTGGCAAAGTTTTTCTAACAATGTTATACTGGAATCTCTTAATACCTTAAAATTTAATTTTAAACAAGTTATTGGAAAATATAAAATTAATAGCATATTGACATGCCTATAAGGCTTAAATCTATCAGTGAGATACATACCAAGGGCAAGCCAAAGCTGATTGCAGTTTGTCTTGGACTTTCTTTCTTGTTTGTCCTTATTCGTCTCCCCTCTTCCTTCCCTACCTCATTAGAGTCTATGATCACAGTACCATACAGTCTAGCCATACTTTTTTTAGTCGTAGATATTAGCAGATTAAACTAATTTACTTCAAATTCAAATGATTGAGTAAAATGTCTGTAAATGTGTTTCATAATACATATGAACTAAAAGAATTTGCTATGAAAGATAATTTCTAATCTAACTACACACAAATTAAAGCTGTCAGATGAGATCTAAGCATCTAAGGCTGTATTTGGCAAAGTTACAAAATTTGCAACATAAAAGAAGCAGAGTAGGAGAGCAGTTTTAAGACTTCAGTATATGGAGTTAGTTCAAAGCTGGAAATGGCATAGAATGATTAAGAATTACTATCGGATAGGATTCAAAATTTAAGCTAATAATAGGCATACATTAGTTCACCTGACTAGAAAAATAACTGAGCTATGAAATAAAATGAAGACATTAATAGGACATTTTAATTAGTGATATTATTATGTGTACTTAGAATAAACTCTTTAGAGAGGACACTTGCTAAATTATCCACTAGAGGATCAAGCAGTAAATGATAAAAACTTTACATTATTATTGCCAGGAACAAAATATGCATATTTGACAAATTCAGCACTTTCCATAATGTTATAGAGCCTAAACTACTTTTTAGATTTTGATTCATACTCTTTCCTTTTCCAGCGATTCTAACTACTAAAAAGTTTCAGGAATAAAGATTCTAGGAAAATAAAAACTAAAAAGCTAAAAAGTTATAACCATTTGTTGAAACCAAAATTATTTAGCTAATCTTATTTTTCACATTTATTTTAAGAGTGTAGGCCAAATCCTAAACTGCATTCTATAACACCATGCTCATGTTCTTAAAAACAGTCTTTATACTTCCTTTTCAAATGATACAATAAAACTCATTTTCATGTAATACCGTTTTAACAGGAATGCTGGTTTTGTAAAATTAAAATGACTGCCTGGTAAAAAGGATTTTAATGATGCTTGTGAGCCTTTTATGTCAATTATCACTAGGGTTTTGTGCATTCTAATTCATTAATAAATGGGACAGAAAGAAAAGCATGTTTTATCACCTATCATTACTCTAATAAGATGGAATTTTTTCAATAAGAGTATTAAGAGAAATTGACTATTTTCATTTTTCCAGAAAATATATTTCTACAAAGTAACCTTGACTTTGACCCATTCTGAAAAAAAAGAAAAAGAAAAGAAACTTTGCTGAAGGTTTCGTACCCATCTTTCTTGTATGTATTTTCTTTATTCAACTCCAGCAACAACCGTAAGTCGGGCAGAGCTCCATTCCTCACCTGTTAAGTAGTTTGAAACTATGATCTATTATTGTTTGAATGCACGGTCATCTATATCTTTCCAAAGTACCAAATTGCCAATACAATCCTTACTAGATTTTATAATGCTTATCTGAATAGATAAAAGGAATATATATTTGCTGTTTACCTGGTTGTAGACACTGAGCTAGACACTGACATCTCAAACGTCTTTGTCCCTGTGAATACATTTTCTTCATTTCTATCTCTATAGATTTTTTCCCACTTAAATTAACTGACTCTCTCTGTGGAATTACCCCTTCAGTATCTGTGCCATATCCAGTTCTCTCATGGTAGAGCTTATTGGGTTTTCTCGTGTGAATTTCTTTGCTCTATTGATGTGCGTGGACATCTATTTTAATGGTTCCCACTGAAGCAAACTTGCACCAAAAAATATATTTCTTATGTGGTTTTAAGGATCCCAAACCAACAACAAATTCTCTTTTGGAAAAGAATTGAATTAGGCTCCTAAAACTTCTTATAGGCCCATCTGTTCACTTCCTTGTAAAATTCAGCTTTAGTAAATACCTTGCTAAATCAGTTTCCCAAGAACCTACAGCCCTTGATACCTGATCAACCTTTGATATCTAATTAGGTTCCTCATCCTCCAACATCCTCTACATGATGCCTGATTACTCTGGACTGTTTCAGAAAGAATTCTGTTAGGTTGATTTAATCAGAATTCTCCTTATCCCTGATTTTTCCTCCTGGTAATTTTCCATCCACTGACCCCACCCTGCTTCTGAGTTATCAATTCTCACTTGTCATTGTTGTATTCTGTGTTGAACCCAATTTCTCTCACACACTGCAAAATCCCATTGCAGTGTATTCCATAGCTACTGTAACAGTCTGGAATGAAGTATTTCTTACCATGTTTTAGCAAGTATTGAATGATTGATATTCTTGGACATACTTTAACAGTTCTCAATGAAGCAAACTTGCAGCCTGCCAAAATTTACTTTGTAATTCTAATGATCTCTAATCCATTGTGTTTTTTTTAATTTGCCCATTTTACAGACATATTTTCTTAAACCAGTACACTTTTCAGTGTGCATCTATTATTTTAACAGCAATTGCCCTTGAATTTTCTTTGGGGGAAACAATTACGCCTAACCTCAGTCTTTGTGGATGGGATAACACACCTCTTGTCTGTTTCTGGCCACAGTGAGTGATTTAATGTTGATTATGTGATTGAAGCCAAACCAGATAAACTCAATCCAGACACTTGGGTCAAAATTATAGAGAGTGATGTACTCTCTTTCAGCTAGGTTTGCCAAACCAGTACAATTAAATCATCCTCTTTCTGCCAGGAGTACAGAGATGTAAAATCAACAGAGAGGAAACCAGCACTGAGTGACAAATAAATTTCTGATGTAATTGTTGATCACATAAAAATCATTCATGCTTGGAAACAGCTCCAGTACTGAAATATTCTGTTATTAGAGCAAGAGCGCACTCTGTCTCTCACTCATTCTCTCTCTCTCTCATTCATTCTCTCTCTCTCTCACTCATTCTCTCTCTCTCACTCATTCTCTCTCTCTCTCTCTCTCTCTTTCTTCATTATTGTATGCGGTTTTACATCACTTGTAAGTGAAAGAGTCCTATGTTATACTATTCACTCTGTAGTCACCCAAGTATACTTTTCATAAACCTTTATCTTTTTCCCCACATGAAGCTGCAACAATTCAGGTTCAATGCAAGCAGTCACAGACTTTTGGCATTGCTTAGATTTTACTAACTGTTTGTTTTTCACCACAACGCTCAGTCTTCCAAATAGTTGTCTTATATGTTTTCTCTTTGTGGAGTCTCTGATTACTCCCTAACTTACTCGTAGCTTAGATGCCTATTTTGTACCTTAAAGACACATGAATAAGTATTTTTACTAATTGCCATCTACCATCACATTCTTCTTTTATCCTTTTCTGCTGTCAATGGTATTTCTACTCTATACTACTTTTCAATTTTTCCCTCACAACATACTCACCAGCGTCCTTGATATTCTCTTTTGCATCTCCACTTGCTAATGTGGCCTCAAATATAAATAAGTCTAAGGAAAATTTAACCTTGGTGCTTTGTAATTACTTCTTAGTCTATATATGGTATTAAATTCTGATTTGTTTATTGTCTGCTTATGACAACTACCGATTCTCTGAAGTAAGTTACCTCAGATCCCTGGAATGGCAATTTCTTACCTGAAAATGAGAGATTCTCCTCTATCCTCCTCTGGATGTATATTTTTAAAATTTATAATGTTGCAAAATCCCTTATAAGTTATTTTAGCATTTTAATTTTTTATTCAGTTCTGTTTAATTATGCCTTGAAATCTACTATCTTTATGAAATAAAGTCATATTTAAAAATTATTGTAGCCAGGCTCAGTGGCTCAGCCTGTCATCCCGCGCCTTTGGGAGGCTGAGGTGAATGGATTGCCTGAGCCCGCGGGTTCGAGACCCGTCTGGGCAGCGAGACCTCATCTCTACAATAAATCAAAAAATCAGCCGGGCGTGGTAGCGCATGCCTGTAATTCCGGCTACTCGGAAGGCTGAGGCGGAAAGATCGTTGGAGCCCAGCTGGCGAGGCTGCGGTGGCCGGGAGCGGCCACAGCACTCCAATGTGGGTGACAGAGTGAGACTCCAACTCAAAAAAAAAAAATCATAACTTTTTTGCTTAGAAATAATAACATGAATGTTATGGTATCAAATGTGCTATTATATTTGAATATGTACAAATCTACCCATCTGTACATAGAGGTATAGTATACTTTTCAAAATCTGTTTATTTACTTATTTACATACTTCTTTTAACAAATATTTGAGAACAACTACTATGTAACAGGCAATTTTCTAGGTGTTGGAGGTAGAAGATTAAAAAACAGCAACAGCAAAGTGCTTCCTTTATGGAGTTTGCATTCAATCTATGGAAAACAAAAGAAGATAACATAATTATTCAGATTTTAATAATTTATATTGCATATTAATTTATAAATAAATTTTAATCTCTATTTTCCCTTTGAATTATTTTCCTTTTTAATTTTAGAAAATGTAGAAAGTTTTGTTAAAATAAGCTCATGTTCTTGTTTGAAATAAATTTTAATCTATATTTTCGCTTTGAATTATTTTCCTTTTGGATTTTAGAAAAATGTAGAAAGTTTTATTAAAATAAGCTCATGCTCTTATTTAAATCTCCACTAGCATCCTTGATATAAAATGGGTTTTCTTTTCTGAAATGTTGAAATCTGAAACAGGTTAGTAAGAATATTTCCAAAGCATATCTGAACAATGATCCAACTGCTAAAGATGGAAATAAGATGTTTGATGACAGAAAAAAGAAAAGTTTGGGATCTTTTGGGTATTATGGTGATAACATTAATACTTCGGAGACCATAAGCAATGCATAATTGGACAGTGTTTAAACAAATAAAATATATTCTGATCTTAAGTTTTATACTAATAGAGTATACATCTAGGATGGCTAACCAAAATTAGTGGTATGAGCTGAACTGAAGAATGAAATTATCTACTAATACCATTTATCACTTGGTAGATAAAATTGGACTAAGAGGCTATCTAGCTCAGCTGTTCCTTTGATGCCAATCTTTAAATGACACTAAAACCATACAGAAATAAATCAAAAATACAGTGCTATTTAAACTCAGGATTCTATGTGCTTACATAAAAGACAAAAACAATTCAAAATTGTCTCACTTCCACCTTTGACAGTTCCTCCAGATTGAAACAAGAAAGCAATCTACAGAAGTGCCAATACTATTCCTACTAAATAAACATTTCAAGAATATTGGTTTGAAAGTGTGGCAAATTACTAGTTTTCTCACAGGCATCAGTCAAGATATGCTTATAGATACCAAATGTAATGCCCTGATTCATTGTTCACACGTTTCTAAAAGAAAACAGAATTTAACTTGTCTGTGTGACTCTCTGAGAACCCTCCCTGGCTGAACTAAAAGTCATAAAAACAGATATTGAGCTTCGTGACATTTGTGAAATACAACCTTGCTTAGTATATATCAAGAAGTTTCACATGAAAACAGTAACTAGATATTTGTTAGTTTCATGCCTATAGAATTATCTAAACTGCACACACTAATTAGATATTTATGAACTTGCTTGAGATTGGGAAGAATTTTATTTTATTACACAAATAGGAAGTTATTTTGTACATATGTATGCCAATTATTTATTCAGTACCACTCTTTACCACAAAATAGACAGCCAGTACTAGTTTTTAGCATTTTCTGAAACCAAGAACAATTACATCGATAGCTTTTGAGATCATCAGCTAGCTTACCAACACTCATTCTCTAGTTCTTCCTCCAAAAATGTCTTCACCTCAGAATCTGGAAAAGGTGAATATTCACTTTCACAGATTCTCTTGGATGAAGGTTTGACTATGTGAATCACAGTAAAATAAATGAAAGCAGATGGTTCCTGGAGGTTCCTATGAAAGTTCTGCTTTATCTCATGAAAGTAATTGATACAGCTGAATCTCTCTCTCTCTCTCCACCCCCCGCCTCTTTTCCTCCTTGTTTTGATTAACAAAAGACTTAGATATTCAGCAGTCATCTTGCAGTTATGGTGGAAAAGTTAAGCAAATAAATAGGATATTTACTTTGACATCATTGGGCCACTAAACCAGTACTAGATGCCATCAAAATACAGCCCTTACACATGTAAAATATGATAATATCCTTTTTTTTTATGTTGCTCTAATCCAATATTCTATTGGTTGTAGCAAAAGTTGCATACCAATACAGGTGTTTTCCAAATAATGATTATAAAACCACATTTATTTGCTTAAACTGAATTAGAAACAACAGGGTATTTTTCAGACAGAACGAGTCAATGGTCATTATATTGTAAAATAAACACACAAACACTGGCTAAGTTAATTTTTGTGCATTAAAAAATTGAGTAAATGATTTTCAAGATACATTCTATCTTATTGTTGTGCTTTTATAGCAAATCCAGCAATTTGGTTGATATAGATTGTAAACTAATAAAAAATAAAGATAAATGTATGTGAGGATAAAAAATGAAAATAAAAGATGAGTAAAAAGAAAATAAACTGTGATACACAAAAAAATATGTGAGGAGGATGAGGTGTGAACTTTTAGTTGGTGAAAGCAAAGTGTCATATATTATGCCACGGGCAAGCTCATCAAATCTAAATACCTAGCCTACGCTTATACATGTTACTATCTTCAACACATTTGCCAGAAGCAGTGTAGCAACATAAGACAATAATGGACTTTTACATATAACAAATCTTGATTTAAATGCTAATTTCACATGCCATTTTATCTTCCTAGACTACTAACTTAAGTTGGGCAATTTACTTTTATAATTTTAATTATTCTCATTTTAAAACTGTGAAAGTAATATCACATTTGAACTAAATTAGAAAATATAACATGATGCCTAGCAACATATCCACTATATAAATATAATTTAGTTTTCTTTCATAGTATCTTTCCAAGTTGATTTATCACCTCTTAACAATTCCCATCTTTAATTTTAAAATCATTTTCTAGTGAGTTTCTTTGACTACAACCTTCTCACATACGGTCTTTCTCCTTTAATGTTTTCTTAAGCACATTGCTGAAATAAAAATCTTAGCATATAATATTTCTTAAAAATAAATGTCAGGACTATCTTTCTTCAGTAAATCACTAGTCTTCCATCAAGAGTGATTTTGCCCCTACATATTTGACAATTTTTGGAAACATTATTGATGATCACAGATGGGGTATGCAAGTGTAGAGATGCTACTGGCATCTAGTGTGTAGCAGTAAAGAATGGTGATCAATATCCTATAATGCATAGAAGTATCTCACTATAAAAATAAATTATCTGATTCAAAATTCCAATCACGCTCTTGTCATTGGTGTGTGGACAGTTGTTTATTGGTATCCTCTGGTTGACTCACTTCTCTTTGCTTCCTTCTCCTGCCTGGAATTATATTTACAACTTTATGCCTCTTTCTGCTCTTTGAGTCTGTTACTGTTGAGTGAGCTATGAAGGCAACTTTATTCTACTGAATTTAAAGGGGATAGCTAAATGTAATGTGACAGATTTTTTTTCCTGTTTTCTCCCAAACATTCAATTATTTTGGCTCAGACATTCTGAGACTAGACAATACCAAAGTTCAGTGAGGAGAATAAGCCTTTGTTCTTAGTAAGACTATTACCACTATCAACACTATTCATTAGCTAACATTGTGTTGAAGATGACATTAGATTCTGTATAGATAGGAAGAAAAGCACATATGATTAATTTGACATTAAAATAAAAGTATGACTATATTAAATTTTAACAGAAAAATTTCACATCAATTATTATAATAAGTATAATAATTTGCACTAATCCAATAGCTTAAGATATCATTTATTTGAATATATCCAATAAAACCAAATATTTAAAAATCTTTGTTCAGTAGTTTTATTTTACTCATTCTAAAATTATAAACCTCCATTCCTAAAATTGGAAAATAATTTAAATTATTTGTCTACTATTCTTGTGCTTTCATAATTATTATAAAAATAATTAACATGAAATTTACTATAGTATAAAATTCATCCCAATTCAAATGATAATAAAGTTTAAAGCTTGAGAGAATCAAATTCAATAATTTCAGTTAAGGTAAGAGAAGTGGTCAAGTTGGATGATTTATTTAAGACCATTGCTATTTAGTAGTAATAGTAGTAGAAAAATATTTTTGATTAATTTAAGAAAAAGCCCTGCAAGATCAATGAGATGATCAAAGTGTGCAATGCATGATGCAGTTGTGACAGGAGAGCTTGGCAAAATTTAGACCATAAGACCTTTGCATGCTAACAGGTTCGAATTTTAATAAGCAACAGAGTTTCTCAAGATATTCAGTAGCCTGAAGATCTAGTGCCAAAGGTAGAAAGATTTATTCTATTGTCCCAGAATTTAGGCAAGTTGTTTCCTGCATCACCATTTACATCCATCGTTTATGTAAACCAAGCTTCTCAATGCTTACACTTCTGAGTGTAAAAGAAAATAGGAATAAAATTGATGCTGAAGCAAACGCATATCATTATGGAAATAATAAAATTGTTCTGTGGACAGTGGCCATTTGAAAAAGAAGCCCAATCTAAATCAGAAAATAAATTTCAAAGTAAAACTTCGCTTTTGGTAGCTAAAAATTATTTGTAACATATTCTGAAATATTTATATTGCTTTGGTCAGTTGTGTTGTAATAAAAAAATTGAATAAAAATATAATCCAGAAGAATTTGAATGCTTAGATCATTAAGGTCACAGAACATTTAAAAGATTAAAGTTGCTCTCTCTCTCCCTAAGTAATGTCATTTTATCTTTTACACGTTTGCCTTGAGGCAGACATTATATTCTCTATTTCATACATAATTAAAGAAAAGTCCAGTGGACTAAAATCTTGTTGAAATCATACAGTACATGGCTTAAATCCTGATGTACCAATTTAACTGTATTATGTTCACTCTATACACTCTGAATTTAACATCAATGATAACATATTGGTGGAAAATTTGAAAAAAAAATGAAGTCTTATGCACCACTTAAATATACAACACAACATTCCACTTTAATTCAACTACATTATCATCTAATAATTATGTTTGTATTGCTTGAACTTAAAATGTTTTTGGATAATAACATATACTATTTCTCGCATCAGGTACTACAATAGGTATTTTGTACATTGCTTTATTTCAACCTTAAAATATAAGTTATTATTTCTTTTTTTCTGGATAAGAAAGTTATAGATCAGAGAAATTTTTTAAATGCCTAGTATCACCAAGTTATTACTTGGCAAACCGGAGATTGTAACACAGACCTCAAATACCAAGGACTTTGTGTATAATCACTAAAGAGTCTGTATTTTCTTTAATTTAATTGAGTGATTAGTTTACTGAAACTTTTGAGAAAAATTTTTAAATTTACCTACTGAATCATAATTGATTGACTTTTAAAAAATCATTATTCGACTCTATATTTGCCATATAATGGCAAACAAGTATGAACAAAAGCATCATTTTTAAATTAAAATAAAACTTTATTAAATGCAATTAAGATAAAAGTTTATCAGAGCACAATTTATTTGAGGAATTTTGTTTTCAGGTTTCACTTCAAAGTTTATAAGTAGGTATCAAAAGTGAGATCCATTAAAATAGAACTGCTTAGCACTAGAAAAACCTATTTTGAGATTTGTTGTAAAAATTGGTATAGCAAGAACTTACAAAACATACAAATGTCTGTAGCATTTCTACACAGGAGCAACAACTAGCTGAGAAGGAAATCACAAAGGCAATAACATTTACAATAGTTATAAAAATACTATAACTAGAAAATAAATTTAGCCAAGAAGATGAACAATCTCTACAAAGAAAGTTACAAAATACTGAAGAAATAAATTGAAGAGGACAAAAACAAATGGAAAGACATCTTATGTACATGGGTCAGAAGAGTCAGTATTGTTAAAATGATCATACTACCCAAGACAATCTACATATTCAGTGCAACCCCTATCAAAATAATGTCATTTTTCACAGAAATAGAAAAAAATATTTTTACAATTTGTATGGAACCAAAAAGAGTCCGATTAACCAAAGCAATCCTGAACAAAAAGAAAAAAAAAAAAAGAAGTATCACACAAGTATGACTTTAAAATATTTTATAAGACTTATAGTAACCAAAACAATATGATATTGGTATAAAAACACCTAGATCAATGAAATAGGGTAGAAAGTTCAGAAATAATTCCACATATTTAAAGTCAACCCACCTTTGACAAAGACTCCAATAACATTCATTGAGGAAAGGATAACCTCTTCAATAAATGATTCTGAGAAAATTGTAGAGTCATATACAGAAGAATGAAATTGGAGCCCTACCATTCACCATATACAAAAATCAGTGAAGATGGATTAAAGACTTAAACATGAGACCAAAAACTAGAAAAAAGGGAAACACTTCAGGACATTGGTCAAGTCAAATGTACAGAAAACAAAAACAAAAAATAGACAAATGGGACTATGTTAAGAAACTACTGCACAGAAAAGGAAACAATCAGCAGAGTGAGAAGAAAATATGTTAAGTGAGAGAAAATATTTAAAATTATTCAGCTGACAAGGGACTACTACCCAGAGTATGAAAATAACTCAAACAGCACAGTATGAAAACCAGGTGTGAGAAATGAGGATATGATGTAGCTAAAACACTTCTTACTGTTATCAGTGACATACATTTTAAAATTATTTATATATTTTGTGTTAGGTGAATTATTTCATTAAATTTATTTAACAATCAGATTATATTTGTCTGCTACAGCTGCCAAAACAGGATACCACAGTCCAAGTTGCTTAAGCAACAAATTTTATTTTCATGGTTCTGGAGTCTGAAAGTTCACAATAAAGGTACTAGAAAAGTTGAGGTTCTGTGTGAGACCTTTCTTCCTGGCTTGCATTCTCACTGTTTCTTTGCATAGCCTTTTGTATGTGCATACACGCTCTTGTTGTCTCTTTCCTTTCTCTCATGGACACTAACTGTATTGGATTAGGACCTCACCCTAATGATCTCATTTAACCTTAGTTACCTTCTTAAGTGATTTATATCTAAATACAGCCACATTGGGGTTAAGACTTTAACGTATGAATTTTGAAGTAACACGGGTCAGTCCAAAACACACATGATTAAGATACTCATATTGATTTCCTTCTCAGATGAAAAAATGGGGATCCAAGAAGTTAACACAAATTCATTAGGGCAATCTTGTAGGTTGCCTGACCGTAAACTCATGCTGATAATACTCCATCAGTGGTCACAGGCTGGTGATCTGACGCACAAACTCACAGACCTTATTTACATGATCAAAATGCAGTTTTAAAAATTAAATGTCCATGTCTTAATTGGAGGGGGTCCTTCCTAGGCTTTCATTGTGAGACCTACAGCTTATATTCAAATGCAGAATTAAATTTCTTTGTCATGGACTTTGCCCCAATAGATAGGTGACTTTGTGAACCAAAATAAGCATTGTTTTGCATTTTTGCTGAGTTCTGCAAAGTTTTACTGGAGGCAATATCAAGTTAAGATTAATTAATATTTTAGAGGCATTTATTACTTTTGTGTCTCATGCCCTCCAAGAAAGAAAGACCTTAATGTTTTTCTGCAAAAGATCCAAGTCCACTGGTCTCTGGACTGTTTGTACTGACTAGGAGAGTCAATTGGTAATAAGTCATAAGGACAGTAGAGCTAAGAGATACTAGAATATTTTAATTAGAAAGAGAAAGAAGGAGAGAGGGACAGGAAATTGGGGGAACAGGAGTTTGGGAAGGTATGACTATTAGTGTTGTTTGGAGAGTTGAATTTGAGAGATAGTGTATTGAAGAAAAGTTGTCTCTATATAATAGTATAGTAGACCCTGCTACTCATTTTCCACTGAAAGTTTGACAGGCAGTGTATTCAATAAGAAGAGGATTGCAAAATTTATAGAATGTAGAAGAGAAGAATCTTCACTAGCTTAACCTAACTTAAGGGTAGCTAGCCCTTAGTTCTGGATTCATCCACCAGGAACATTTCCCACTCGACGCAGATGTTGAGGCTTTCTGTTGTAGTAACTTCATGTTCTATTGGAATAGGCCATATTTATTAAATAACATAGATGTGAACTATTCATGGGATAATATATTCATAATAAAAGTTAAAAAAATACTCTTCTAAAAATAAAAGCAACTAAAATACGTATTTCAGTAATGATGGTGTAACTATTAATAGGGTTAATTCTAAAGTGTTGTATATTGTAGGCAGATGGCCAAGCCAATAGTAATGTTTGCAATTCAAATCTTTTATTATTTTCATTTCCTTTCAGGTTTAAAAAAAAATGTTCCCTCTGTCAATCTCAGTCCAGTGACTCCAGATTTTTAGTTACCCTGAGACATAACATTTATTCACACATTTGTGAATTTTGGGTATGTCAGGAAGGATGTAGCTTTGATTTGTTATATTCTCAAAAACATTGTTAAATAATTAAAGATGATAGAAATGTCTTAGACTAAAAAATGTTTAGTAAAAATATTTGGTAGAAATAGCTATACAGATTTTTTAAATATCCTAAAATATTGAGCAACATTGTTGTTGAAAACTGTGTGAAACTTCAATGCTTCCCTATCTGTTTTGAAATTCTTTTGCATTCATATTAACAAAGCTATTTGTGATTTTGGCAGAATTAAATATCCAGAGTGAATTAAGTATCACTTCAAATTTCCAAATATTTAGTCTAGAAAGTGAAAATATTTTCTGTTAATAAAAAAATGTTCTCAGTAGCTGAACAAATATATTTTAAACATCAATCATATGAAAGGCACAGAGGTAGTCATTGCAGCTGTAAGATAACAGAGCAGTACATCCAGTAGAGATAGCAAAAAGCAAGAACAAAACACTGAAGAGAATATCCATCTTTAGAAGGATAAAATACTATGTTTATTTAAATCCTATGGAACATTTAAAAGCCCCTCTGTTTATTAAAAATGACAAGATAAATTAAAAGATGCTCAAGATTTGATATTCTTCTGAATATTCAACAAAATATTTTTCTTAATCTATGTATTATAAAGCACAAAGCTACTAATATTTTGCATTTTTCATGTAATGAAGACCATGCCATAGTTTGTAAGCATGCATGGTTGGAGAGTTTGTCTGTGGAGATGCATGCAGGCAGTGAATCACTCATGATTTACTCTCTATAGTGAAAATACCAATCTTATAAAAGTCTTGTTACTACTAGAAAACCACAACCCAAACAAAATTTAGTTAGAGCAAAAAAAAAAAAAGCAAATCATTCATGCCAAATATGTTTATAGGACAGTTAATTGTTTATGGAAAAATGGTGCCATAATTTCCAATTTGTGGATAATGCACCATTTTTATTAACCATTTTCTGTGATGAACTTAGTTACTTTCAGAAAAATATTGACAACAATGTTGACTAACTTTTCTATTATTTAAGTTGTAATGATAGTCATTAAATTTGTACTTATAAAATAGAAACTAATTGGTATCATTTTATTTCAAACATCAAGGACTACATTATTTTTCTGGAGGAATTATTTTTTCAATAGACCTTGATTTTTTAAACAGAAAATTTATTTTAATTGATATTAAAATGATACTGTGAAAAGTTATCTTTTGCATATGCACAATTTTATATTCAGATTTTTTTTTTTTTTTTGAGTTGGAGTCTCACTCTGTCGCCCAGAGTGGAGTGTAGTGGCCGCTCCTGGCCACCGCAGCCTCGACCTGCTGGGCTCTGGTGATCCTTCTGCCTCAGCCTTCTGAGTAAGCCGGAATTACAGGTGCGCGCTACCATGCCTGGCTAATTTTTTGATTTTATTGTGGAGATGAGGTCTCGCCTGCCCAGGCGGGTATCGAACCCGCAGGCTCAGGTAAACCACTCACCTCACCCTCCCAAAGGCACGGGATTACAGGCTGAGTCACTGAGCCTGGCTATATTCAGATTTTTAAAATTTATTTTCAAAGACTTACATATTAGAAGTGTTATTTCTTAAGTAATAGCAATAAAATTTCTGTATTTACAGTTGCTTTGATTTAATCACTTTAGATATAAAGTCTTAATTCTAAAAAATGAAACTGTTCTCAATAATAATTTTCAGTTTAGCCTATTTTTAAAAAAGAAAGAAAGCTGTGGTAAAAGAATGCTTTACTACTACTACACCCCCATTGTCGCAGTCTTAAAGACATAATGATGTTCATAAGACACCAGATACATACTCTCTGATCTGTTTGGATATGAAGTGACAAAGAAGACAAAATTAATTGTGAGGCTTTTGAGTTCCAGGTAATATTCTGCTTCTTAATCTCTCCCTGGTCATATGGGTGAATTCAGTTCATGAAACATACCAAGCTGTGCACTTATAATTTGTGCTTTCCTCTGCAAGTATATTACAAAGAACATTTTTCAAAGTTTTTTTTTTAATATCTATTGCACATATCTTTTATTTTAAAGGGGTATTGATGAAAGCTCAATTCTATTTAGGTTTTGCATTCTAAAAATTTTCAAATGTATTTAGTTAATCACATTAAACTATGTATCTAGATATTTAATGACACAACACAGAATTTGCGGTTTTATGTTTCTCTGAATTTTCATCAATAGTCTTAATATTATTGATATATTCAAATCCATTAAAATAAAACTTTTCTCTGAACTTTGAAGCCAAAGTCTCAGTCCAGTAAGTTGACTAAAATATCCAGAATGACCATCTGCTTGTCAATACCTTCTGAATATTCATCATATATTTAGGATTTACTATGAAGTGATTGTATTGAGATGTTCTTTCCATTGATTTAAAATTTATAAGTAAATAGAAAATGTATTTTTGTAAATCTGATTGGTAACAACAAAGAAACATAAAAACACTAAACTTTTCAGGTGTTCATGGTTTGTTGGAATTCAGGTGTATCATTATTGTTGTTCAGCAAATTTATTTTCTAAAATCACATTTCAGGAAGCTAATACTTTGAATGACATGCCCAATTCAACTCATTTTTCAAACTAGAATTAGTTTCACCAGTTGGTTGGCATTCTGTTCTCACAAGGATGGTATGCTATTTTTTTTTTTTTCTAAAATATGACAATGAGATGCAGAAAGTGTCATGCTATCAAATGTGAAGTAGATGAGTTCCCCCTGAGGAAAAACTTTTCAAAACAGGTCAAACAGTTGTCTGAAAAACATTTAAATTTATGAACTCTTCATACATTTACATGACAATGAGTCACAATATAAATTCACGTGCCCTTATTATTTAAATTGAGGATAAGATATAACTGAAATTGTGTCTTTAAAAAAGTCACTTAAAACCTAAGGTATTTCCTCTTTGTTCTTGCTGTTGCTCTTCAGATAAAATAACAACTGATGAAAATGATGAGAATAATAACACTGGATTAAAAAGGGATATTAAATGCATGCAGAAACAAAATTGTACTGTGAAACATCATCTAATCAGTAATAAATCTATAAATCACAAGGATGTGAATAGTGTGGTATAGAAAAACATAAAATGAGTTGGAAGCTCTTAGAAACAAAATTTTACACTATCTGGCTGAGTGACTTTAAAAATATTTTAATTCATCCTTCTTAAGTTAACAAAAACGAGTCAAATTATATTATCTGTTAGGTCCCTTGAAAAGGTTCTGCTATTTTCAGACATGGTTGTATAACAGAATCACATGGATATTATAAAAAAATATAAATATCTATTCCCCTCCAGAAAATTGAAAATTCTAGTACTAGAAAATGAACATTACATTTATATTATAAACAGATGTATACTCCAGATAGTAGATATGTATCTATGTATCGCTAGATATTATAGATATAAAATGGACAACTATACTAATGTATGCATATCTATTTATTTATCCATCTATCTACTCTAAAGGTGTTGTTTAAGCAATTTTGTCACTCATAATTGTCAGAGTATTGTATAAGACACAACCTTTAGAGGTGATTGTAAGTTGTAGATTCTTTGCTACCAGAATGTTTTGGCAATCAAATATGTTCAATATTTGATTCTACCACACATCTAACCATTTACTGACAAGTAGTCACAAAATCAGTTTACACTCTATATAATCAGTGACACACCATCTATATACCACTTATGTACCCTGTAAGAAAAAAGCATTAGAATTAGAAACAATGTATCAGTAGCATGAATGATAAAATAATTTGAGAATGCTACAAAATTGTTCATGTTGTGTTATGTAAGGGAATAAAGGGCAGAAAAAAAGGATTAAACATAAAATGCACTCAAAAGTGTTAATTTTTTGACTTACCAGGTATTTGAACTCATTTCATGCAAGGATAAATATACCTTTAAAAAAATAATATATATATATATATATATACATATTATGAACACCAATTATTTTAAAGTGATAAAAAATAAAATTAATAGCTTCTATGCTAACAAATAATGTTCTGTGTTACAGCATTTTGTGGCACTTAAATCTGCTATGTGGTCTAATGATTTGAGTCCCCTTAATGCTGGTAATCCTTCTCTGCCTCATTTCGTATATTAATAACATTTATGAGTCAAAGACCTACTTTATAATGACCTAACACTGATGTACATGGATTTCTACCATTGGCCATGATGAAGCAATAATAAATGAATTAACCTTCAAAATCCAAAAAAACTATAAAACAGTGAATTTTAAAAATTTTTTTAACAACTTTTAAACAATGGTCCCAGAGCAGTCAAGAACTGTGATCTTTGTGAGAAGTGAAACAAGTAAGTTGAGTCTCATGAATCTCTGCCCTAGAATTCTCCATGAAGTAATTTTGTGACTATAAATAAAGGGAGTAACAATAATAAAAATTCTGACAGCGAGGCTAATTTGGGGGAAATGGAGTTTCAGATTGTAGAGTCTAAAAAAGTTGGTAGTATTGAGACATATTTAATGAGAAGAGGAAATTATGTAGAAGAGATCCACAAAATATCTCCATCACATATGGTTTGAGTCTTTGTTGAATATTAAGTCAATCATTCTTATGGTGAAACCTCACAATACTGAGTTTTAAAATATGAAAGAGTAGTTTCAAAAGCTTACAAAATTAGGGAGTTTGCAAAATCTCAGTATCCAAAGTAAAGAATACATGTTATATACTTTGGTCATTCAGGGAAAATTTCAGAGAGATCACATCTTAGTTAAAAGACTGAATTATCAATGAAAATAATAAGACCTTGAAAAGAACAACCTGTTTTGTGAAATAAAGTAATTAACAAAATATAGGCAATTAACAACACACCATCTTTAATATCTAACATCATTATATCTAGTGTGTAATAAAAAATTACTAGAGTTTCTAAGAAACAGGAATATGTGACTTAAAAACAAGCATAGAGTCAGTTAATAAAAGGAGACCCAGAACTGACAGAGGTTATAGAATTATCAGACAAGGATCCTAAAATACAAATCATAACATCATCCAATTGGCTGAATGAATGTCTAAGCATATTGAGGCTGGAAAGAAAACATAAAATAGTACCAAATGGTACTAAAAATAAAATATATCAAATGAAAATTTCACCAGATGAGATATGAGATTATACACTATAATAGCAAATGTTATTAATGAAGATATAACAGAATTTCTGCAGATGAAAACATAAAGAGTACTATGGTTTGGATATAGTTTGTCCCCATCAAAACTCATGTTGAAAGTTGGTCCTGATTTGGTGGTGTTGGGAGGTCAACTTAGTTGGAAGTGTTTGAATCATGGTGTCAGATCTCTCATAAATGACTTGGTCCCATTATTGCAGTAGTGAGTTCCCATTTAGTTATTGGATTACTTACTCCGCGAATGGATTCATCATTGCAGAATGGATTAGTTCTCCAGAGTGGAATTTTATAAAACCAGGATAGCCCTTCAGGTATTTCTTTTTAATGAATTCAAAAATATTATATAACTCAGACAAAAGAAAGAAACCCAAACTAAATTTTATCATAATAAAATTGGTACAATCATGTGACAGAGATTATCTTACAAGTGCAACAAAGAAGAACCCAGGTATACAAAATGGCAGACTTCCCATGTACTATGCTCGCATGAAGACAACGGAATAATAACATCTTTAAAGTGTTTAGGTGTTGCAAGGTAAGTCAGGAATATCAAGCTAGAATTGCATACCCATAAAAATGTTTTACTAAACTGAGTGTGCAATAACGACAATCCACAGAGTTGTAAATGGAAATTAGCATTTGTGAAGGAATAAAGAATGGTAGAAATTGTAAATATGTAGCAAAATATTGTTTAATTTCATTAAAATCTAATTGGCTAAAAGACAAAATATTAGCCGGGCTCGGTGGCTCAGCCTGTAATCCCGCGCCTTTGGAAGGCTGAGGTGAGTGGATTGCTTGAGCCCGCGGGTTCGAGACCCGCCTGGGCAGCGAGATCTCATCTCTACAATAAATCAAAAAATCAGCTGGGTGTGGTAGCGCGCGCCTGTAATTTCGGCTACTTGGAAGGCTGAGGCAGAAGGATCGCCAGAGCCCAGCAGGTGGAGGCTGCGGTGGCCGGGAGCGGTCACTGCACCCCAGTCTGGGCAACAGAGTGAGACTCCAACTCAAAAAAAAAAAAAAGACAAAATATTGATGATATATCATGAGAGTTTTAACATGTGTAATAAAAAACAAATACATAATAGCAATAATACAAATCAAGGAGTATAAATAGAATGATGTTCTTGTAAGTTTCGTAAATTATCTGTGTAGTAATGTTATATCAAAGATGATTTTCATATATATTGATTAAAATTGACTATAAAATAAATTAACTTTAAAGCTGATTGTAAAATAAAAGAGTGATTGACAAAATAATTTACTTATTAGAAAAAAGAATAGATATAAATAGAAAGCATACAGCAACATCATAACCTTATATCCTATCAAACCAAAATTGTCTTAACTTCAAATGGCCCATATTAACCATTAACACTACAAGTAAAAGATTGAGATTATTATAATGTATAAAAAATCAAGTCAGTCTTCAAAATAATAGGCACAATAACAAACAAATCTATAAAAAATTTAAAATACATGTATAGGTAAAAAGTAGAAATATATATCTATATATTCTGCAAACATTAAGCATAAATTAAGCTTCAGCAGATATAATAATACCAGACAACTGGACTTCAGAACAAGAAATGTTCTGGGGAAAGTTTATAAGAAACAGGTTTAATTCATCAAGAAGACAGACATTTATAAGTATCTGTGCATACACTTGCTGATGTTTAAAACAGGACAGAAAATTTGACAGAAATTAAATAATAAAGACAACATTTATCTCTCAGTGATTAAACAATAGAAAGTCAGTATGGGTAAGAAAAACTTCAACATTAGTCCCCAATTTAACCAATTTGGCATTTATAGAACAATGCCCTCCAACAAGATACACATTTTAAAAAATGTCTTAGTCCATTCAGGCTCCTTATAGCAATATGCTTTAGACTGGGTAATTCATAAATAATATAAATTTATTTCTCACACTTCTGTTGGCTGGAAGCTCAAGATCAAGGTGACAGCAGATCTGGTATCTGTGGAGGGCTGTTTTTTATTGATTGAACCATCTATGTGTCCTCACATAACAGAATGTCAATGAAGGCACTAACAGACTCTTTTATACTTTTCTTCTAAGATCACTAATCTTATTTATGAGGACAGATCCTTCGTGAGCTAATCATTTCCCAAATGCCTCACCTCTTAATAATATTGCATTAAAGACTAAGTTTCAACGTGCATTTTGGAGTGATAAAAACATTAAAATCATAGCAAGTGCATATGGTTCAAAATATTTTCTTATTTGTCTTACAGTGTCACTTTTTCTCTTAGAACATTTAGGCAATGTTAATTTCCAAATATTTGTGGATTTTTTCCAGATAACCTTTTGTTATTTGTCTTTTAATTCCATTGTAATTAGAAAATATACTTTTTATGGTTGAGATTTGTATTATGGCACAGCATATGGTTTATTTAGATTTCAGTCCTGTGATGGTGAGGATCTTATAGGACTGATTGTAGAAAACTTTTCTATGGTTATTAGGGTGTTCTATAGCTTGATTTTATAAGTGACTACACAAATTTAATCAAACTTTAAAGTGTAGTAATAATGGATGAATTTCATTGAATAAACTATATTTCAAAATTCATTTAAATAAAATAACATGTCAATTCTTTGCTTTCAGTATTGAACTATTATAAAATAGTTTGGAGACAATATAGACAATATAAAAACTATGCCTCATAGAGGCATAATAACAGAACTCCTGAGCTCACAATTCAGCATAGAACATTACTACATGCATTTAAGAACATAAAAAGCACTTCAAATCATGAGTCATCAGGAAAATGAAAATTAAGATTGTAGAGAGAGTATATTATACCCACTAGGATTGCAAAAATAAATTTCATCACATTTGTGATCATATCACATTTGAGGAATTAAAAAATTAGGCACAATTACTATAAGAAGTTAAGCTGTAAAAGCCTCTTTGAAAATGTAATCTTGGTTTATTTTATGTGGTTATACATGCCCAATTTATGTTTTAGTAAAGCAACTTCCAGGTGTATATACCAAGAATATGTACAAAAACATCTATAGTAACATCACCATAATAGCAAAATACAGGAACTCAGATTAGTCTTAATATTCATCCACCAGAGAATTAATAATTATTCTATGGTATATTTACACACACAAGAGGGGGAGCACATAGCATCAAAACATCAATAAGGGTAGCCAAACTTTTCCTGTATGATGACTACTTATGTACCTAACCCTGAATTACTCCACATCTATAAAATAAAAATAATATAAAAAACACAAGAAAGTAAGCTACCACTGAATTAACATATGTATGAAATTTAGAGATTAAATGTGGATTGTAAAAGTGCTGCAAAAATTACTATAATAATAAGAGAGGAGATAGCTAGAGAAAAGGTCGGCAGACAGGGTGGATCCCCTGGTAATAATGTAGCAAACTTCCAGCTAGCCTCTGGACTGCTACACTCAAGATGGTAAACAAGCTCCCTGGGAGCCACTCAAGCTACAGCTTAAGTACTCACTGCTGGGATAGAAAAACAACAAATCAACTCACCATTAGACCGCTGCCTCCTGCCAATTGGTCCTCACTACTGGCCAATCAGAACAGCTAGTGCAGACCCATCCGCTCACAGCTAGTACAAGCCAATCGGCTCTGTCTTGGGGCTATATGAGCACCAGGTTTTAGCTCTAAATTGGCAACTCGCTGGAGTCCCCCTCCCACTGTGGGAACTTTTCTGTCCTCTCAGTAAATCCTGCTTTCTCACTTTCTGGCTGTCAGTGCCTCCCATTCCTCCTGGGCTGAGACAAGAACCCCGACCTGAAGATTTTCAGAATATCCCTCATTCTTTCTGGGCACAAGACAAGAACCTGGACCTGAAGAGCTGCAGAAGATCACTGGAGCCAAAGAGCTGCATCTGGAGGCTGGTTGACAGCTGATGGGGCTGGTTGAACTGGGAGAGCTGCTGGAAGAAGGCGAGACTTGGAAGCTGATACACTTCTGCGGGCTGCAACACTGTCAGGGCTTGGCTTGCCAGCCCATTAGAGCCAACACTTCTGGTGCTAGGCTTGCCAGCCCATCAAGCTGACCCTCTCTGGGGCTCACCTGGCCAACCCATTGAGCTGACTCTTTTGAAACCCAGGCTGACCTGAAAAGTCCGTATCAGTAATATTACTTTTATAAATTTTAAAAGTAGACATCTATATTTTAAAATATCCCAGTTCTTACAAAGATTAAAGGTTAAGTGTAATGTACAGCCAGAATTGAACACTACTGTTGGCCATTGCCTTTCTGGACTTTGGTGTGGTGTGTGCTCTTTGAGCTATGGCCATCGCCATGTTTCCTGGCTTTGGCCCCCTTTCCCTACTTTTGGGAGATGAATCTCCTCTTTCTCTTTCTCTCTCTAATTTACTTTTTAAACAAACTATATTTTCTAATCTAAAAAAGGAAACTACTGTTATTTAATTAACTGGTATGTTAAAGTAAAATCTATAAATCCTTACTATCACTTTCTTCTTGAAAAATTTAGTTTTGAAATTTTTCCTCATTTTCTAATAGGCACTTCAGAGAGTAATAAGTGTTATTATAAAATAGATGAAAGGATGTGTATAACATAAATATACTTAATAGCAGAAAGAATAGTTGTAATCAGTGATATCTTTTCAGAAGAGGAAAACAATCTTTAGTTCTAAAGAAACATGGATATACCTGAATCATTTCTCCAAAAATAAATATGGTACCAAAAGCTATGACCCATTATAGCCTCTTTAGACAGAAGAGACCTACTACATTAAATTCTCTTCAAAAATCTAAACTTCAGATTATTTCAGTGTCAGAATACAAAGTGGGTCTGGGAGGTCACAGGAAAAGGCTGATTTGCCCAGAGAATATATATCCTCTGATGTGCAAGAGATTATTAAAATTGGATTCTACTCTACATACTTTAGAGCAAATTTAAATTGCATTACATTGACAAAGTACTATGTACTATTTCGTACAGTAAATGTTTTGGGCTTCTAAATAGTTATTACAGAATATTCATTCCATGTTTTTTGTTGTTAATTATTATTCACTATAGACCTGATAGCTCTCTAATGGTCTTATGAGTTCATGAAAGACATAACAAATTCTTTTGTGGCTAGCTTATCAACATATATAGCTTAATCACATTTTAGTAAAGAACATACTGTTGTAGATTGTCCATTTAGTTCCATAAAAATAACTGAATGACAAAATGATCGAAGAACATTATCATTTCCTACCTATAATATGTCATACTTTATAATTCATACCTTTTAACATGCTTAGGATATAGCTTTAGGCTTTGTTAAAACACTTTTTTAAAATCCTCAATAACTAATTACATTAAATGTACATTTGTGTCAAACATAGAAAAACATTTTATTTTTCTTGTAAAATAGTATTAGCAATATGGAATTATGGTAATTACCCTGGACGGTCTTAAGATTTTCTTATAACTTCACATATAACAAACCAAGGATGACATCTTTCCTCTTTATTCTCTAGGAAACAAGTATTTTACTAATATATAAAACATTTCTAAGTCAATATAATTGCTTCATTCTGAAGCAATTATTACTGCTATTACCATCATGAAGTGGTATTAAAACTCCTTATGAGGAAACTAAATATACCAATTTAAGAGTACTTCTTATCCCCATGATTACTCAGATTGACTATTTATAGGCCAGTTGCCAAAGAAGGAACTGCAAAGTCAAATGGTAAATTTGAATCATAAGCTAAAAGGAGACACCATGTTATCAGATTGCCCATAGGACAGAGTGGGCACAGTGCTATTTTATGGAAACCCCTAAGTGTCTGACAGAACCTTCCCTTATCCTTAATTAATATTTTAATTTTATATATTCTTATTAAATACAAAACTTGACTAGTGTGGTCAATGGCATAGAATAATTTAAGCTAGCTTTGACATATTTTCCCTGGTGTGAAAGAAAGATTTTAGAGTAAGTTTTGAAAGACAGTTGGAACATATGCTATATCCAAAGATAAAATAATAATTAAAACATTTTTTTCAGTCAATATTTACTTATATGAAATTCAAATGCATATTGTAATGCCTTATTGGAGGTACAGGTATCCCAAGTCATCACAGTATCTCCTTTTTAAACTCAATTCATAACTATTGCAATATAGGGTTAATAGACAATAATTTAAATTACAACTATGCAACTGAGAAAATATAATTATAGTTCTCAGCTTTCCAAGACATTATAATTTTGCCTATTCTCCGATTTTAGACGAACTCACCAAAAGTATTTTACATATGTGCCCATTCTGTTAGTCCAAATTACAAACATCACAATAAGTGCTCTTTTCCTGTATATAATATATTCTAAGCAAAGGAGCTATTATAGCTGCCATCTGTTTTGGCTACTTCTCATCTCTTTTTTTTTTTTTTTTTTGGCATGGAAACAATGGTTTAGTGAACAAATGAATGATGGACTTATTTAATACTTCAGACGTTCTGTAAAAGCTCATTGTTACAGTGAAAATATACACAAATGATGTTTTAACAACATTCATTGAAGACCAATGTTGCAATAGATTTTATCTTCCTCTTGTATTTGAACATCTACTTTATTGTTTCTAACCAGATGAATTCAAGTTTTTAAATAAAATTTTCTCCCAGAATTTACCAGATATTACATAGTTTAGAATTTGAAAAAAGAGAAGAATAAAGGGAGGAAAATGTAATTTTCTCTTAAAAAGGTTAAATAAGGCATAGTTATATTAATTTAATTTTAAGAATGCCATTAGAAATTAAAATATTTTGATCAACTAAATTCTAGGTCAATTAGTTTTTAATTATTTGAATTTTGAAAAAGTATTTTTTTCTTTCATCTTAGCTAAGAACTTAAAGAGAATATTTTAGTTTCCTGTGTTGCTGTAATAAATCATTAGAAGTTGAGTTACTTAAAATAATACAAATATATATTGCTACAGTTATGAAAGTCAGAAATCAGAAATCAAGGGGACATCATGACCACACTACTACTAGAGGTTTGAAAGGAGATTCCATTACTTGCCTCTTCTAGCTTCAGGTGGCTTTCAGCATGCCTTTGTTTGTGACAACAGCATTAAAATTTCTGCCTCTGTCTTCAAATGGACTTCTCTTCTGTCTGGGTTTTCTTCTATTCTGTTTTTCACATGGGCACTTTTTGTTGGATTTAATGCCCATTCAGAAATATTTCATCTCAAGATCCTTAATTACATCTGCAAAGAATCCCCTTTTCAAAATAAAATAGCATTCATAGAACTAGGAGAGTAGGATATGGATATATTTATCGAGGTCCACCATTCAGTCCACTGCAGAAGGTTCCTGCTAAATGTTAAGTGTAGGAATAGCATCTAATAACATCAATACTTGAGAATCTAATTTATACAGAAGTAGTTATCAAGAAGGATATAAGTAAATGTCATTCATTATCCTGAGCCAGTACTGTAGTCTAATAGGCTCAGCTACAATCCTCTTTCCTTCCAAATCATTGTTTCTGGTATGAAAATCTTTCTCTTGCTAAATCTCTGACCAGAGAGTCATACCATATGCTGCTCCCAAAGTCTGACATATCTTCACCTCAGACCACTCACCTCAAGAGACACAGAAAATGACCAAGTATACTACTTGAAGTTTTGCCACACGGGGAATTTTCCTTAACACTGGGTGTTTTCTGGTTGCACTTGAGTAGATGCACAGTACAGAAGCTATCAATTTTCAGCTTAAATCAATACATCAAGTTCATTTATCCATAAACCAAGCCAAAGCCTTTCTCTGGTCTGTTACCTGATCATAGGGAACTGCCATGGACATAAAAGGTGATTTAAAAAATGTTAATGGTTTTCATAAAGTTCAAATTTCAAAGGCAGGAGAAACTAAAAGAATTGGCAGCCGGGCTCAGTGGCTCATCCTGTAATCCCGTGCCTTTGGGAGGCTGAGGTGAGTGGATTGCCTGAGCCCGCGGGTTCGAGTCCCGCCTGGGCAGCAAGACCTCATCTTTACAATAAATCAAAAAATCAGCCGGGCATGGTAGCGCATGCCTGTAATTCCGGCTACTGGGAAGGCTGAGGCGGAAGGATCGCCGGAGCCCAGCAGGTCGAGGTTGCAGTGGCTGGAAGCGGCCACTGCACTCCAGTCTGGGCGACAGAGTGAGACTCCAACTCAAAAAAAAAAAAAAAAAAAAAAAAGAATTGGCATGCTAGTATATAATTATGAAGAAATTTGTGCTGAAATATTTGGCGAACTGAGTTTTTTTTAATAACTGCAAACACAATTTAATGACACAAATAATTAGCAATTTGGCAGCTATTCTTTTGCTTTTTATGTTAATGGAGCAAAGGATGCAAAAGAAGGAATCATAGAAAGCAATTTCTAATTAAGATGTTTGGCCAAAAGTTAGAGGGTAGAATGTATAAGATAGAGGCAATTTATTGCTGAACTTGGAAAGCTCTATTCTTATTTCTGGGGATGCACAGGTATCCTCTTAACTCTTGACTAAGAAAAGGGTAGTGGAAATGATGATACACTGTCTCAAGTCTTAAACTCCCTTGTTAATTCTCTTGTCAAGTTTGTTTACTGTTGGTTATCTGGCACAACTGCGTGGAGAGCTTGATTGGATTATGTGACGAAAGGGTAAAAAGCCTCTTCTGGGAATATTTGCTTTGAGGAGACCACTAAAAGACTCTCACCATTTAATCTTTTTTTATAGCTAATAATTTTGTGACCTGTTAAAAAACACTTTTGGCTAGCCAAAGATTATGGCAATACTTTTTTATATTTTCATTTGGAAGATGAATTACTTTACATTTGAAATGTATATACTTCATCTGGAATTGATTTTTGCATAGAATAAAATCAAGACAAAGTTCTCCTGTGGAAACCAAATTTTTCCAGGACTCTTTATTATAAAGTCTAGTGTTTCTAAATGATGTGGTAGAGTTACTATTTAATAAATCCACTAATAGACTATTTGTGAATCTGATTCTGGACAGTTTTTGGTGTTCTAATTACCTATTTGACTTTATTTAAACAATGTCAAAATTAATGTAACTACTTAAGAGATCAATATGTTGTGGTGGAAGTTTTCCTATCGTTTCTTCATGTCAATATTGTGTAGGTTTTCCCTACATTATTATAAATCCATACAGAAGTGTAAAAATCAAATTGTCATAAAAGCATATTATTTTTATTGTAATGCATTGACTCAGATTAAATTATAATCTTTACAATATTGATTTTTTCAATCCATTAATATGCTGTATTCCTCCAGTTAGTTCTTCTTGTAATAAGTCTTAATTTTGTTTCGCTTTCACTCTATGCAGAGGTATCATGCATCATTTATATTTTTAGCTTGGTATTTGATTTATTTTGCATGCTATTTTAATGATATCAATTTAAGATTACGTTTCTGAAATTGACTGAATAGATAATATATATGAGGGGTAACCCCAAAACCATAATGAACTTTTGGAGGACGGCCCCCTTATAGCACAGTCTTCACCCACTAAGTAAGTGGTTCTGGGAACCCATCAGCAACAGTATACCAGCTAACACTGTTGTGAAAGTGTGCATTCAGCTTCATTGAATTTTGTGTGTGTGTGTGTGTGTGTGTGTGTGTGTGTGTGCAGATTCTTTCGACTTGTTTGCCCATTTCATGTTGGGCGATTTATGAATGTGTCTGCTCATACCATGCTGAGTGTCAGCAATTTTTGACCCAACATGGCATGACCCTGTGCACTACCTTCTCTATTCCCCCAGTCTCTTTCCAAGCAATTATTTTCTGTCTGTTTGTTTGTTTCCTCAGATGAAAAAAAGTTCTCAAAGGAAAACGTGTTGCCAATGAGGAAGAGGTGAAATAAAAAATGGCAGAAGCACTGAAAGGCATCAAAATTGACAAATTCAAAAACTGAGCAATAGAAAAAGCATCTCGATAGGTTTATAACGTCAAATAGAGAGTACTTTAAAAGTGACAAGTTTAATTATGAATAAGTAATTTTTTTAATAAATGAATTATGAACTTTTGGGGTCTGTCATTGTATATCTGTGAATATCCACCTCCAAGAAGTTTGCTTAATTTGTTATTAGGTTATAAACTTCAGTTTAGATTCCTCAGGTTTTTTTATTTACAAAATTATGTCACTTACAAATGGCAATTTATTGTTTTTCTTTGCCATATTTCACTAATAAGATCTCCAGCACAGTCTTGAATGGCATGTTTTATGGAGCATTTCTATTCTATTCCATATCTCAGAAAAATCAATTTCAATACTTCAGTTATTCATTATTGAATATATGTTTGTTCTTGTTATTTTTGGCTTTTAATTTTGGTTTTTAAAATAAATATCCTTTATGAGATTAGGATAAATCTTTCTAGCATTTTTGAATGTGCATTAAATTATATGAAATGATATTTCTGCAGACACTTATAAACATTTAAATGATTACCATATGTTTTCTTCTCTTTTTAAAAATATGGTGGATTTCATTGTTTGATATTTCTTCACAGCATTTCTAGAAAGTAAACTATGTCAAAATATAGTTTATTTAGTTGGTTAGTAGATGGATTGACAGACAGACAAATAGATAAATATGATTTGTTAATATTTTGTTAAGAAATTTTTAATCTATGTTGTGAGAGATTGACCTTAATTTTCTTCTTTTTCTGAATCCTGTATCATACTGGTATCAAAGCTTTTTATTAATAAATACATAAAGAAAATTTGGAATAATTCTCTCATTTTCTATTTGCTAGAAGAGTTTTGGTATAACTAATATTTTTCTTGAGTCTCTGGAAATAATCATCAGGTTTCTTTTCATTAAAAACAATAGGCTTGATCAGTAGCAATGCCCGCACTTTTAAACTTACAACAAATGACATTGGACCTGGCAAGAAAAGAGTCAGAAAGATTTCTTCTGTTCCTTTAGGAATCTTCTCCAGTAAAACATTCAGTTAGCAAGTGAAGAGTCCCCCAATATTTCCCCAGAAGGCATATTTTGTTCTTCCTTTTTCAACACCTGAGGCAACCAGTTTCCTTCAGGATGATCTATTTACAGAGGAAAATGGAGAAGCAGTCAATTTAAAATTCCATTCATATTCAAGAATTTTCTTTACTTCATAGTTTTGCTTGTTTGTTTTGTTTTTTTAATTCTCCCTTTGGAGCACCTCTAGAAAGCCCAAAGTTGAATAGTAAAAAAATGTCCACTATCATTTTGTCACTGCTAATCCTACCTTTTACCCTCAGCCTTCATTTTTATGTAATAGAGTGGAAACTCTATTTCTATAAAGTAAATACTATAATTCTTCATGAATGCCATAGTTAATTGAACCCCAATATTTACAAAAATCGTATGTAGACAGCAATTAAGCTGAAAGCTTAAAGTTATTTTTGCAGATAAATTTCAGTAAAGAATACCTACAGTGTCATTACAGTCAAAACGTTTAATATTCTGTGCTTAGACCAATATTACTTTTTTCTGTGCTAAGACCAATGTTACTTTTATTGTCTGTATGATATACTGAATATTTTTGTGGTTTTATTTGCAAAGCTAAGAAAAAAATTCAAGGTAGAATCTATGAAGGATGCTTATTTTTCTGTAAAACAAACTCAATAGAAATTAAATGGGAGCAAGAAAGCAAAAATTTTTATTTTTCATGTCAGTAAATACATTAATTAATTAAACACTAATCCTCTGAACTGGTCTGAAATTTTGGTGTATATGTGTCGTGTGTAAGTTTGTGCGTGCTATTTGCTTCTTTCTCATTTCTTTAAAAAAATTCAAGCCAACAATTAAAAACCAGTAATATTTAATATCAAGTATGTTTTGGTATTTTGTTTTTAATAAAGCTAATACTTCTTTCAGATGCAAACGCAGCTGTGTTTGAATCACTCTAAATTATTATAACATTGCTTTGAAATCATTTGAAGAGATCAAGTAATATGAAAACAAGATAGGCTATATTTTTTGCATAAACTGACAAAAACTCTTATGTATCATTAATCACATTAAATATGAGGTGAACATAGGATAACCCAGGATGGAAAAATCTTGATCTCTGTCATCCAGAATTTTTCTCAGGATACGCAGAATAGGACAAGAATGAAAATGGGTAAAAGATTTTTAAAATTCCAGTGTTGCATGGAGAAAGGCATAAAAATGACTTGGTAATAGTGGCAACTCCTTAAATTTGAAATGACACAGACAATCTATGAATCTATATTTAGGAGATAAATTTGAACTAGTTGAGGTAAAATATTCAAATTTTAAAAATAAGTTAATTCAACTGTAATTTAATGAATAACAGTTCATTTTTTATAGCATTAGATCTCAGGAGATTTAACACAGTCAAGATATTAATACCTTGCAATTCAAACAATTCTATTGCATTTTTAAAAATTCATACAAATAAACACATTAAGAACAAGGGGTTATTAAGTAGAATCATGGTAATGTCCATGTGACTGTACATTTACTGAGATGTCAGCACTGTGTGTAGTAACTTATTGTGTAAAACAGCATTTAGAGTGACAATTTTTTGACCATTAAAATGTAATTATCTTTCTTTAAAAACCTAAGCTTGTTTTTAAGTCAGTGTAAAGAACCTAAATTAGATCAAAGCAGAACAATTTCCTTATAATCTCTGATAATCCAAAAGTAAGTGAAAAGTATTTTCGGCAATTATAAATCTTTAAACATTTAAAACAACTAGGTCTTTATAGATACATAGTATTCAGTGATAACTCATAACTTTCATTATCTAGTATCATTAGTATAGTGGTGTACTCACTGTAAGTAACAATATTTTCCTCCTTAAATGGGCATTAATAAAAATAGCTTGCTTTTGTTGAGTACTTAAGATGATCCAGGCGCTGAATGTATTGTTTATTTCCAGACTCCCATATAATAATAGTGGATAACAGCTAAAAGAACTGCAAAGACATATAACCTATTTAAAAAGGAATCTCTAGAGAAACCCAACGACATAGGGGGAGATAAATATAAAAACACTACCGGCAATTTTAGCATCTCACACCTACAGCTATGAATATGAGTGGTGGTAAGGTCAAACAAGGGTAGGGAAGCATTCTAATCATTCATTGTATCAGGTCTCAGTTTTTTGGTGAGCCTGACCCTGGTCTGGAAAAAAATGTATATTGAAATATTTATGAGATTTATAATTGTTGTATTTATATTGTATCTACTCCATTACACTACTTTATTTCTTCATTAGCTTTAATTGTTAAAGCCAAGAGATAAACTATGTTAGTAATTAAAAAATTGTTCTCCTTTGTCACTTGGGACATTAATTCATGTTAATCATTCATAATATAATGATTAAGAGTTTGTGATCTAGAGTCAGATTTCTTGCTCTTAAGTCTTGAATTTACGCTTTATTAGATTCATGGCTTTTAACAAGTTTCCTCATTTTTTATATAGGGACAATGGTTTGATAAAAGCAATAATTACAATAATTTTATAGAGTTCTTATGAGGACCAAATCGTTCAAAGAAACGATGCGAGATCAGTGGTTGCCAGGGAGTCAAGAGAAAGAAGGAAGGAATGAATCCATGAAGCAAAGGGATTATTCAGGGTAGTGAAACTATTCTATATAATATAACATGGTAAGGATAGATACATGACATTATACATTTGTCAAAATCCATAGTACTGTATAAAACAAAGAACTATGCCTATTGTAAATTATGGGCTTTAGTTAATAAAGTCAATAGTGGCTCATCAATCATAACAAATTTGCAAGATGCTGATGCAAGATGCTAATTATAGGGCAAATATGTGGATGGCAAGGAGAGAGGGAAGTAAATGGAAATTCTCTTTACTGTCTGTCCAACTTTTCTGTAAACTTAAAACTGCTATAGTCAATTTGAATCTTTTAAAAAAGGTTTGGGTGTACTTCTTATGACAGACAATGCTATAAGGGAAAATGAAAGTTGGGATACAGTTGTAGAAAAACACAGAATGAATAAGGATCATTTCACCTACTGATGAGAAATCTTACCTAACTCAGAAGTTTTGTGGTTTTGTGTCATTTTTCCTTTGTGATAGTTCAGTATAAACTTTTATTTGGTATAAAAATAGGCATGTTTGAATGAATAAATATTTGAGCAGTATTAGAAAAATCTGAAAATTAGCTGAAAGCTATGTACTAATATACTCAATAAAACTAATAAAAAATAATTATCCAGGGCCAGATGATGTCCCTGAAGATGTCTACCAAACATTTAAGGAATAATTTATAATAATTTTTCTCTATCTTTCCAAAAAACAAGAAACAATGCTCCCAACTTATTTTATGAACCCGGTATTATCACAGTGCCAAGACAAGAAAGATAATTAAAAAAAAAACTACAGAGCAATATCCACTATAAATATAGATACAAATCTATTTAACAAAATAATAACTATAGTTTACATATACGTATTTACATATATTTATATACAATTATATACCGTGACCCACTGTGATGTCTTAGAGGAATTTAAAGCTGGATTAATAATTGAAAATCAATGTGTTTCATTATTTTAAAGTCTAATGTAAGCATTACAGAATCATATCAATGGAGTTATGACAATTATATGATAATTTCAGGACTAATTTAAGATTAAGTGCTGTAAAATTAGAAATAGAAAGATATAGTCTCAATTTGATAAATTAAAAAACCACTTGCAGTTATCATTTACAGCTAGCACCTATAATTAATTATCATATTCAATGGTAAAAGAATGTCTGCTTTACTTGTAGGATTAGAACAAGGCATAGATGTCTGTCCTCACCACTACTATTCATCATATTATTGAACATTATAGGAAGCACTAGAAGAACAGAAAAAAAACCACGAAGCTTAAAGTTTTAAAATACATAAATAAATTGTTTTCTATTTGTAGATGATCTGATGGTCTTTGTTAAAAAAAAAAAACTGAAGTCTAAAAGTCAAAGTAAACAAACAAAAAAGCCTATAGAATTTATTAATGAGTTTAGAGCAAGACTATAAGATTAACAAGGTCACAAGATCAACAAACAATATCCACTGCATAGGGACGCAAGAAACCAAAATGAAAATTTAAAAATATTTATAATCACTCAATACTTGGGTACAAATCTTACAAGTATACAGCATTTGTATGCTAATAAAAATAAATAAATAAATTGATGAAAGACATCAAATTCTGAATAAATTGGAAACATATTTATCAATCGGAAAAATCAATGTAAAAAAGATACCATTGCTTTCCCAATTAATCTACAAGCTTATAGTAATTCGTATTAAAATCCCAAAAAGATTGTTTACAGAAATAGATAAGATTATTCTAAATCTGATCTGGAAATATACAAGCCCTAAAATAGCTAAACATATTCTGGAAAAAAAAAAAGGAGAAGGGATCACATTACCTGTAATTAAGACTGTGTGGTATTGGGGAGGGAATAAATACATACAGCAATGGAACAGAATAGAGAATCCAGAAACAGATCCACACAAATATGATCAACTACTTTTTGACAAAGGTGTAAAAAAAAATTCAATAAAGAAAGTAAATATATATATATTAATTGTTATTGTAAATATGTGGGGTACAGTTCAGGGTTTGGTATACAAATACTCATTATGCAGGTAACTTTGTTGATGAGGTGTGTCCTCCTTCTCTCCTGGCAGTTTCTCACTACTGCCAATCCTTTTCTTATCATATTATCATAGTTGTTCATGGTCTACTTATGAGTGAGAGTATGTGATACTCAGTTCTTTGTTTCTGTGGTAGATCACTCAGAATAATAGCCTCTAAATCCGTCCAAGTTGCTTTTTGTGTATGGTGATAGGTAGGGATCTTGTTTTAATCTTCTCCATGTGGTCAGCCATTTTTCCTATACCATTTACTGAATAGAGTCTCCTTTCCTCAGTGGTTGGTGGTGGAGGCTTTGTCAAAGACGAGAAGGCTGAGAAATTGAGGTTTTGCTTCTGGAATCCCCATTCTGTTGGTCTATATGCCTGTTCTTGTACCAATACCAGGCTGTTTTGATTATTGTAGATTTATAATAAAGCTTAAAGTCTGGGAGTGTGATGCCTCCCACTTTGTTTTTTTCTTTTGCTGAGGATTGTTTTGACTATTTGTGGTCATTTATGTTTCCACATTAATTCCTGCATTGTCATTTCCAGGTCTGATAATAATGTTACTGGTAACTTAATAGATATTGCAAAATCTGTAGATTGCCTTGGGTGGGACAGGCATCTTAACGATGTTGATTCTTCCAGTCCTTGAGCATGGAATATTTTTTCATTTGTTTGTGTCATCCTTGATTTCTTTGAGCAGTGTTTTGTAGTTTTTGTTGTCTTTGGCTTCTCTGGTTAGGAGGATGCCAAGGTATTTCTTCTTTTTTTTCTTTTTTGTGGCTATTGTGAATGGAATTGTGTTTTTTATTTGGATTTCTGTTAGCTTATTGTTGGTATATAGGGATGGGACTGACTTTTGCACACTTATTTTATACTCTTAAGACTTTGCCAAAGTCTTTTATCAGTGCAAGGAAGTTTTTGACAGATTCTCTTGGATTTTCAAGGTATAGAATCATATCGTCTGCAAAGAGGGATACCTTAACTTCCTCCTTTCCTATTCGGATATCCCTAATTTCCTTCTCTGATCTGATTGCTTTAGCTAGGACTTTCAATACTATGTTGAACAGGAGGGACGAGAGTAGGCATCTTTTGTCTTGTTCCGGTTTTCAGGGGAAATAGTTACAAAAGGATATTCTTTTTAACAAATGATGGTGGAGCAAGTGAATATTCATAGGAAAAAATATAACCTTCATTGTAAAACTTATAGTTTATTTGACAATTAACTCAAAATAGAAAAAAAAGTAAATGTGAAATGTAAAACTAGGCAGCACGGCAATGGTGGTGGGCAGTAGCGACCTGCGGGTGGGCAGCGTGGAGGAGAATGCCTTGCAGCTCATTTTTCCCAAGGAGTTTGAAACAGCAGAGACACTTCTAAATTCAGAAGTTCATATGCTTCTGGAGCATTGAAAGCAGTAAAAGGAGAGTGCAGAGGATGAACAGGAACTCTCGGAGGTCTTGGAGAAAATGTTAAGCTGCACGGCCTGTTAAAGTCATTTCAAAAATAAAGAGATCATTGCCAGTGTTCGTAGCCTGCTGCTCCAGAAAAACCTTCATTAAGTTTGAGTTGACCTGTTTGGTCAACCTTTGCCCAGAGACTGTTGAGGAGTCCAAGCCCGGAAGGGTCCTTCGAAGATGAGGAGCTGCAGCAGATTCTTGATGACATCCAGACAAAGCTCAGCTTTCAATATTAATCACTAGACATCACTCTGATGCTTGAGGAAACCACAACCCCCCACCACACACACAAACACAACACTGCCTTCCCAGCATCTGGGGCTGACTTGCAAATAAATTTGATTGCAAAGGACAGTTGGGGTTACTTTGGAAAGAACAGGCCAACTTGGTGTTGGGTTAGGTTGCTGTTTCCAATGACTGTTAGACCAAGATGACACATCATCTTGGAGTGGCTGTCTGTGGCTTCCTTAGCACCTCCAAGAAGAGTGAGGTGGGGGACATAGAAGCTACACTGTTGACTGCCTCATCTCATGGGGTCGGCCCCCACACCATTTTTGCTCTTGCTCTTTTTCATTTTAATTTCCAGAACATAGTAAACTGGTATAGGGAAGGAACAATCTTACTTAGATGCCAAAAGAAAAATTAAACTAGTATCATGTTTGAAATTCTTTTTTTATTTATTTTATTATTATTTTTGTGAAATTCTTAAAGAAAAAAATTTTAGAAGATAATATAGGCAAAAATCATCAGGAATTAGGGCATGATGAATTCATAGATGTGACACTGAAAACACAATCCAAAAAAAGAACAAATTGATAAATTGAACTTTATTTCAAATTAAAACCTTTTGAAAGACCACTTTAGGAGCATCAAACTGATACAGATTTTTCAGGTCAACCTGGGCTTCGAGAATCATCAGCTCAATGCGTTGGCCTGCCAAATCCCAGAGAGGGTAGTTGAATGACTGGTAAGCCTAGCCCTGGGAAATGTCAGATTTAATGTGCTGGCAAGCCAAACCCTGAGAGTGATGCGATTCAGTAGGCTAGCAAGCCCTCCCTACTTTCAGCAGCTCTCCTGGTTCAAATGATTCCGTGGACTGGCAAACCAGCCTTTAGTGTGTACAGCTCTTCATCTCCGACGATCTTCCTCTCCGACGATCTTCTGCAGCTCTTCAGGTTCAGCAATTCAAGATGGAGATTCCTGTCTTATGCCCAGGAAGAATGAGGGACACATACAGCCAGAAATTGAGAAAGCATGATTTATTGACAGGACAGAAAAACGCCAACAGTGGGAGGGGAGCCAAAGGGGTTACCCATCTGGTGTTGAAAACCTGGTGCTTATATAACCCTAAGTCCAAGCCAATTGGCTAGCAACAACTGTAGCTATTCTAATTGGTCAGTATTAAGGACCAATCAGCAGGAGGTAGGGGTATAATGGTGAGCCAATTGGTTGCTTTTCGATCCCAACAGTAAGTACCTAAGTTCTAGCTTGAGAGACTGTTAGGGAGCCTGTTTACCAATGCTGAGCCTGAGGGGCTTGTGGGGAGTTTGCTATATTGTTACCAGAGGACCAACCTGTCTGTCTGCCTAGCCTTTTTCTAGCAATCTCCTGCTTCAAAAAGACAAGTTACAGACTGGGAGAAGTATTTGCAAAATAAAAAGAGGAGCCATGTCTAATTATCTAAGCAAGTCCCAAAACCAAATAGTAAAAACAAAACAACCAAGTAGAAAATGGGCAAAAGACATAAAGAGACAGTTAACTCAATAGCATATAATGATAGCAAATAAGCACATGAAAATATGTTGGACATCACTAGAAATGCAGATTAAAACCATAATGAGATATCACTACATCCTTGGCAAGGATGTGGAGAAACTGGATCCCTTATACGTTTTGGGTATGTAAGACAGTTCAGTCATTTTTGAAAATAGTTTGGCAGTCTTTAACAACTAATGGGACATTGACCACAAATATCAGGTTTACACTCATGTATCAAAACTTATTTTCACACAAAAATCTATACATGGTTGTTCATAGCAGTGTGATTTGTAATCGCTCAAAACCGGAAACAAACAAAACAAACGTCCCTCAATAGGTTAATGGTTAAACAAACATGGTGCATCCATACCGTAGAATATTGCTCAACAATATTGCTCAACAATAAAAGAAATAATCTACATAGCAGATTATTTCTTTTATTGTTGAGCAATATTCCATGGTATGGATGCACCATGAATGCTGAGGGAAAACCAAACAAAATTTTTCAAAAGTTTAAAAACAGTTTGTTTCCATTTTTATAGCATTCTCAAAACTATATAATTATAGGGATGTAAGACAGATTAGTAATTTCCATTAGATATTTTAGAGGGGTTGGTGTAACACTTAAGAGGGATCTTTATGATTATGGAAGAGTTCTGTATTTTCTTTTAAATTTTAGAGACAGGGAGGACACATACCTATTCATTACATGGACATATTGTGTAGTGGTAGGGATTGGGTCTCAGGTGATCCATAACTCAGATAGTAAATATTGTGCCGCATAGGCAGTTTCTGAAGCCCAACCTTCCTCCCCCATTCTCCCTTATTGGTGTCCCAGGTGTCTATTATTTCCATCTTTGTGATCTTTTAGTTCCCACATATGAGTGAGAACATGTGGTGTTTGGTTCTCTATTTCTGAGTGAATTTACTTAGGATGATGATCTCCAGCTTCACCCATGTTGCTGCAAAGGACATAATTTCATTTTTTTTTATAACTTGTAGTATTTTGTGGTATATAAATACATTTCCTTTATTCACTGATCAGCTGATGGGCATTTATGTTGAGTCTACATCTTTGTAATTGTAGATGGTGCTACAATGAACATGTGAGTGCAGGTGTCTTAATATATACATATAATAACTTCTATTCATGTTGTTTGCCCACTTTTTAATAGTGTTGTTTGCTTTTTTCTTGCTGATTAATTTGAGTTCTTTGTCAGATGTATAGTTTACGAATATCTTCTCCTGTTCTGTAGGTTGCGTCTTTGCTCTGTTGATAATTTCTTTTTCTGCCACTGATCTTTGACAAAGCAGATAAAACATACACTGAGGAAAGGACACCCTCCCTATTCAACAAATGGTGGTGGGAATTGAATAACTACACACAGAAAAATGAAATTTGATCCCTATCTCTCCCCATATAGAAAAATTAATTCAAGATGGAAAGACAATCCATCCTGAAACCAAAATAGAATAGTCAAATCACCAGAACAGCCATGTGAAATACAGATAAGTTAAAGATCCATGTAACTCAATAGTATCTCTAAAAAAGCAAAATTGTTACTGATAAATTATTCAGGGAAATAGTTTCTCATATTAATTTTAAATTGCATTGAGTTAGATTAAATACATGTGTCAACAAATGTCTGTATTCTACAAAGATGTTTTAATTATACAATGGGTGCGATGAAGACCAGAAATTAATCCAGTGCTCACTGAGGGGATCAATTTTTTTATTTACAGAGTGACTACTTACTTATTCTCCTCTTCATATCTCCAACATCTTTATTAATTTTTCTTAAACTTCTAATTTGGAGTGAAGCTGCAATATCCCAAGTTCATCTCCAAGAAGAGCACCAAGATTTTAATATAGTATACTATACCCCAAGGCTATATCCTAGGACTATTAAGCACATTATTCCAATATCGCTAAAGCACATAATGAACTGTGTTAAACACTAATCAAATATTTAAATAAATTCATTTCATTGAATAATACTATTGCTAAGAACTTTGCTTAGTTTGTGAATCCATTCATTAAATCAACTAATTATTTTAATTGAACTATTTGATGAATTCTTTAATCACAAAGTATTTGTTAAAAACATCTATTCGGGGTTCATGAAATAACTTTCTACTATTTTAAGTGCAATATCTTTATATAAAATGTTTTCTGATTAAAGAGTTTAAAACTTCAGAAGTGTAGATATTTTTATTCACATCTTGTGCATTTTGGGGAAAAGCATCTATAGAAGACCCCAAAACTATATACTCTCAAAATATTCCTTAATAGTTATTATACATATTGGTTTCTTAAAAAGAAAAAAATGTAGTTGCACTAGTCATGACACTAGTTGTTGGGTAAAAAAGAAATCTTATGACACATTTTTGACTGATTTCTGAAAAGATACACTGATGTATATTGAATCCTTTCTGATAAACAGTTGGAAAAAGATAACTAGATCACCCAAAGGACTGACTTGATGTATTTGGGATAGAATTTAGGAAGGAGGAATGCAATTTATTTAACTAGTTTATCAACATTTTACTCACTATTTATCCCATCTGCATGCATTTCTAAGGATTTTAATTGTTTGTTCATGAGATAGGTTCTGAGAATAAAAATCTATACACCCCACTCCAGAATTCTAATGAAAGAAAATGTGAATGAATTTGCTTATCCTGTATAACTTATTTTTAGGTTTTAGTATTTTAAATTTATTATGTGAGTGTTAAGATACTGAAGAAACTATGCTTAAGATAACTATACTTGAAAACTACACTTTAGATAGAAACCGCAAAATACAAAAACTATATGTAAGATAAAATTCTTAAAGTAGATGAGATTAATCATTCAAATAAAACTTACAGATAGTATGTAATTAATCAAGGACATATGGGAATATTCATACAGAGTGCCATTTTTGAGTTTTATGTAGGAGCAATACTAACTACTACATCTCAATCCTAGCACATTTATTTTGCCTAAATTAGCAAAACTAATTTTAACTATATTGTACATTTTAAGCTGAGTAGAGATATATTTCCATTTTGAATAGTAACTGATACAACTTATGACAAATTGATTATTATTAGATTCTTCATTTTCTCTTTTTTTTTTTTTGAGTTGGAGTCTCGCTCTTGTCACCCAGGCTGGAGTGCAATGACACACTCAAGGGCAGCACAGCCTGAACCTGCTGGACTTGGGAGATTCTTCTGTCTCAGTCTTCCAAGTAGCTGGAACTACAGGTGCACACCAAAACACCCAGCTATAATTCTTCAGTTTTACATGAGCTTGAGTAGTAGCAGGTAGGAGAGAAAGAAAATATTGAAAGAACATTTTTTGTAATTAATGGAAATAAGCACTCACCTTAAAATTAGCTCAAATGATTATCTTTTTAATTATACAAATTTATCCATCACTGTAAACATGTTGAATTTAAAAGAAATTATTTTTAATGTATACATTTGATAACAAGCTCAATGTTATCTTTCCTTTCTGATATTTAATTATATTTTTTCTACAATTTACTTCTCTTTGAAATCACTTGTTAATAAAATACTTTTATTTTTGTTTTACAAAACCAAATTTGCGAAATCACATTTAAGTTATAATCAAGCAAAACAACCCCAAAATTTTATATCAGTTTTAGTCCTGAAATCCTTTTATTCAAGAGAAAAATAGTAAATATGCTATTATGAATTATTTACTTCGTCTTTATTTCATAAACACTTTTTATTAAAGATATATAAATTACCCCTAAAGGATTTGATCATTTGATTATTTTCCAAGGCCGAATACTCTTAAGATTAGTAGAATATAAAATAAGGGTATTAAAATCTGGGGTTCTTTGACATAACATTAAAATATGTTTTGAGGAGCATAGACATAGTGCTTTGTTTACATGGGAGACATTTCTCATCACCTGAGAACTATGCAGAGAACACTGAACAGAAGCCCTGTATGATATTCTTGCTCAGAGACATCGCCATGGATTCTCAGACCAGCATTTTGTTTTCTTTCAAACTAACAGTACTGCCTTATAAAAATTCAGCCCATAACCTGAATTTATATGTGCAATTAGCTCACCCTGTGTATCATTATTGTTTTATTGTCTTACATTTTAAAAAGATTATTCAAATTTATCTCACATTAATTTAGATTTCTATTAAAAAGAAATAAGAAACTTCTTTTCCTAATAATGTTACTCTTCTCTTTTTAACTTATAATTTTTTTGTTTTAAAATTGTGGGGTACAATTCAGGGTTAGGTACTCAAATATTCATTGTGCAGGTACCCTTGTTGATGAGGTGTGTCCCCCCTCCCCAGGCAGATTTCAACTACAGTCACTCCCACCTCCCTGCCCCCCCTTTCCCCCACAGATTCCCACTACTGTCAATCCTTTTCTTAAAATATTATGGTAGTTGTTGATGGTCCACTTATTAGTGAGATCATGTGATACTCAGTTCTCTGTTTCTGTGAAAGATCACTCAGTATTATAGACTCTAATTCCATCCAGGTTGTGTGAAGTTCATGATTTTGTTCTCCTTTATGGCTGCGTAATATTCCATCGTGTATATGTACCACATTTTCTTAATCCAGTCCTGTTTTGATGGGCAGCATGGTTGGTTCCAGGTTCTTGCTATTGTGAATAATGCTGTGATAAACTTAAGTGTGCAGGTACCTTTTTTATAGGGTGATTTGAGTTCTTCCGGGTATATTCCTAGTAGGGGGATTGTGGGATCATATGGAAGGTATATTTTTAGAACTTTCAGAAATCGCCACATTGAGTTCCACAGAGGCTGTACTAGTTTACACTCCCACTAACAGTGTAGGAATGTTCCCTTTTCGCCACAACTTCTCCAGCATCTGTTATTTTTTAGGCTATTAATGATGGCCATTCTGACTGGAGTTAGGTAGTATCTCAGTGTAGTTTTAATTTGGATCTCCTTGATGACTAGAGAGGCTGAACATTTTTTTATGTATATATTGGTTGCTCATATGTCTTCTATGAGAACTGTCTATTCATTTATTTTGCCCACTTTGTAATGGGGCTGTTTGTTTTTTCCTTTGCAGCACATTTGAGTTCCTTGTATATCCTAGATGTTAGACCTTTGTCAGACATAGAGTTGGCAAATATTTTTTTCCCAGTCTGTGGGGTGTCTCCCAGCTCTCTTGATGGTTTCTCTGGCTTTGCAGAAGTTTGTCAGTTTGATGAGGTCCTATTTGTCTATCTTGTCTCTGATGGCCTGGGCATTTCAGGTTTTATTCAAGAATAGGTCGCCAATTCCAACTTCCATAAGGGTGTCTCCTGCATCTTCTAAGGTCCTTATAGTTTAAGGTTTTACGTTTAGGTCTCTGATTCACTTAGAGTTAATTTTTGTGTATGGGGACAGATAGGGGTCCTGTTTCAATCTTCTGCATGTGGTCAGTCAATTTTCCAAGCACCATTTACTGAATAGGTTCTCGTCTCCCCAAAGATGAGTTGATTGAGAAATTGAGGTTTTGCTTCTGGAATCTCAATTCTATTCCATTGGTCTATATGCCTGTTCTTGTACCAATACCAGGCTGTTTTGATTATTATAGCTTTATAATAAAGTTTAAAGTCTGGGAGTGTGATACCTCCTGCTTTTTTTGTTTGTTTGTTTGTTGCTTTTTTTGCTGAGGGTTGTTTTGGCTATTTATGTTTCCATATGAATTCCCGTATTGTTGTTTCTAGGTCTGAAAAGAATGTTGCTGGCAATTTGATGGGTATTGCGTTAAATCTGTAGATTGCTTTAGATAGAATGGACATCTTAACAATGTTGATTCTTCCAATCGATGAGCATGGAATATTTTTCCACTCATTTATGTCATCTTTGGTTTCTTTGAGTAGTGTTATAGCTTTTCATTGTAAAGTTCTTTCATGTCTCTCTGGTTAGGAAGATGCCAAGGTATTTCTTTCTTTCTTTCTTTCTTTCTTTCTTTCTTTCTTTCTTTCTTTCTTTCTTTCTTTCTTTTTTTTTTGTGACTATGGTGAAAGGAATGTGCTTTTTATTTTGGTTTCTGTTTGCTTATTATTGATGTATAGAAATTTGATTGAGTTTTTCACATTTATTTTATACCCTGAGACTTTGCCAAAGTCCTTTATCAGTGCAAGGAAGCATTTACAGATTTTCTTGGGTTTTCAAGGTATTCAGTCATGTTGTCTGCAAAGAGAGATAGCTTGACTTCCTCTTTTCCTGTTTGGATACCCCTGATTGCCTTCTCTTCTCTGATTGCTGTAGCTAGGACTTCCAAAGCTATGTTGAACAGGAGGGGTGAGAGTGGGCATCCTTGTCTCATTCCAGTTTTCAGGGGAAATGGTTCCAACTTTTCTGTTTAGCAGTATGTTGGCTGTGAGTTTCTTGTAGATGGTTCTTACTATTTTGAGGTATGTTTCATCTATGCCTAGATGTTCCAGTGTTGTTATCAGGAAGGAGTGCTGGATTTTATCAAAAGTTTTTTCTGCATCTAATGATATAATCATTTGGTTTTTGTTTTTATGTCTGTTGATGTATTTAACTATGCTTATGGTCTTATGAGTGTTGAACCAGTCTTGCATCCCAGGGATGAAGCCTACTTGGTCATGGTGGATGATTTTTGAGATGTGTTGCTGAATTCAGTTTGCTAGGATCTTGTTAAGAATTTTAGCATCTATGACCATCAAGGATATTGAACTGTAGTTCTCTTTCTTTGTTGTAGTTTAACTGGCTTGGGTATCAATGTGATGTTAGCTTCATAAAATGATTTGGGTAGAGTTCCATCTTTCTCAATTGCCTGAAATACTTTCAATAGGATTGGTATCAGTTCCTTCTTGTATGTTTTGTAGAATTCTGCTGGAAAACCATCTGGTCCAGTGCTTTTTTTTTTTTTTTTTAGTAGGTAGTTTTCTTATGACATAATCAATTTCCTGAATTGTTATTGGTGTATTTAGGGTCTCAATTTCTTCTTGTTTCAACCTAGGGAAGTTGTGTGATGTCATAAAGTCCTCCATATCCTATAGATATTCAAGTTTGTCTCCGTACAAGTGTACATAGTAGTCTCTGATGATCTTTTGTATTTCTTCAGGGTCAGTTGTGACTTCATCATTTGTGTTTCTGATTCTGTTTATTTAGGCTTTTTCTCTCTTTTTCTTGGTCAGTTTAGCTAGGAATCATCAATCTTGTTTATCCTTTCAAAGAACCAGCCTTTTTTTTTCATTGTTTTTTTGTATTATCTTTTTGTCTTCTATGTCCCAGATTTGGGTTTTTATTTTGATGATGTGGTTTCTTCTGCTGAAGTTAGGGTTTTGATGGTCTTGCTTTCCCAGCTTTCTTAGGTGACTTGTTAGGCTGTTAACTTACGGTCTTTCCATTTTCTTCATGTGCATTTGGAGAGATATGAAATCCCCTCTTACTACTGCTTTCATGGCATCCCGGAGTATCTGGTAAGATTTCCTTTGTGGGTTTATGGGGAACTTAGTTGGTGTTGATATTTATTTTTAATCCAATGTGATCTGAGAAGTTTCATGGCAAAATTACAATCTTATAAAATTTGTTTATGCTTGATTTATGGCCAAGGTTGTGGTCAATCTTAGAGTACATGCAGTGATGAGTAGAATGTATATTCGATGGTCGCTGGGTGGAGTGTTCTGTAGATATAAATTAAGTCCATTTGGTCAAGCATTACACTGAGGTTCTGGGTCTCTTTGCTGATTTTTTGTCTTGATGATCTGTCTAGGGTTGTGAGTGGGGTTTTAAAGTTCCCAGCTATGATAGTGTTATTGTATATGTCTTTTTTAAAGTTTGCCTACAAGTTGCTTTATGAAAGTTGGTGTACCTATGTTGGGTGCATATATGTTTAGGATGGATATTTCTTGTTGATGGACTGAACCGTTTATCATTATGTAGTGACCTTCTGTATCTTTTCTAATTTTTGATAACTTAAAGGGTATTTTGTCTGAAATTAAGATTGCAACTCCTGCTTTCTTTTGTGTTCTGTTCACCTGAAATTTTGCTTCTCATGCTCTTACTTTGAGTCTGTGAGTGTCCTTTCTGGTGAGATGAGTCTCTTGGAGACAATATATTGTTGCCTTATGATATTTTATCCATTTTTCCATTCTATGTCTTTTCAGTGGTGCATTTAATCCATTCACATTCAGGCTCATTATTGAAATGTGAGAGTTTATCCCTGTCATAAGGTTCTTATAGAGTTGTTGTTGTTCCTGTTTGTTTGCTGTATTTCCTTTGGCTTTTGAGTAGATTCATGTGTGTTTTCAATCTTTTTCCCGTACTCTTGTGAAGAATGTTGTCGTTCTTTTTTCCTTTTCTTCTGTGTTTGATATTATCTTAAGTGTTTCTTCTAGAGGTGATCTGGAAGCAGCGTAAGTTCTTAGGGATTGGCTATCTTTGAAAGACTTTAATTCTCCCTCACTGATGAAGTTTAGCTTTGCTGAGTAGGTTATTCTTGCTTGAAATTGTTTATCTTTGAGAACTTTGAAGATTGGGCTCCAAACTCTCCTAGGCTGAAGTGTTTCTGTGGATAAATCTGCTGCTATTCTAATTGGTCTTCCTCAGTAGGTAGTCTGACCTTTTTCTCTTGCTGTCTTTAGGAATTTTTCTTTTCTACCTACTTTGTTTAGGTGAATTATTATGTATCTGGGAGTTGGTCTTTTCATTTGTTGTCTTGCAGGGGTTCTCTGAATCTCTTGTGTTTGAATTTTCACATAACTGATGCAATGAGGGAAGTTTTCTTGAATTATTTCATGGAATGTTTGTTCTAGGGTGGTCTCTGTCTCTCTTTCTGCCTCAGGAAGTGCAATACTCTTAGGTTCAGTCTCTTGAAATAATCTCTTAAAGGTTTTGTTCTGTCTTTTTAAGCTTCTTTTCTAATTTTTTTACAGTTTGGGTTAGTTCTATATTTTGGTCTTCAAGCTCTGAGATTCTTTCTTCTACTTGGCTAATTCTGCTTTCCATGCTTATTAGTTTGTTATTTATTTCAATCACAGTATTCTTTACTGCTATTATCTCAGTTGTCAACTCTGTCCTGTTTTCCTCTTGTCTCTCCTCAATTCTTTTTATTTTCTCTATTAATGTCTTGATGTCTAGGTTTGTAGTACGTGACCCAGGATTCCAGCAACTCCTCATTGTTTTCATTCTGTAGTCTATTTTCTCAGTGTCTGACCTCCCAGAGGTCTGTGTGAGACCTATATTCTTCTTTTGGTTTTTCTTCATTTGTGTAGATTTTCCTCCCCCTTTTTTTCCTCTCCTCCCCCTTTAATTCTGTTGTTCAGGGATTTCAGGGTTGCTTTTACTTCTGTTTGCTCAATCTCCTAGTCTTCATTATGTGAATTCTCTGGCTTTGTTCAATTCTGAAGCTGGACTGTGAGTTGGGGGGCTGCAATTTTTTTTGCAATTTTGGATTTAATTGAGGGGAGTGCTGTGTTTCAAAATCTGCTGTAGATCCCAGTATCTACTGACAGGTGTGTGGGTATCCTGTAACCCACTTCCCACTGCCTTGCAATCTGTATGCAGTGGGGGTATATGTTTACTCCCTGGAAGCAAAATGAGATAAGAGAAAGGAAAAGAATGGAAGAGGGAAGTGGGGGAAGAGGAAAGTGGAGGGAGAGAAGGGTAAGAGGGAACACAGACCAACATATCGACTAACAAAGAAATGAGACCAAAGAGAAAAAAGTAAAAAAAAAACCTAAAACATACAGACAATCTTACAAACACACAAGCCAACCAACCTCCCTATTGATACATTATTCCCCTGTACAAACAGGAAGTCTAAAGAAAAAAGAAATCAGTAAAATAACAGATATAATGCAAGCATGAAAAAGTTATCAATAACAGTAAGAAGAGAGAGAAAAGAGGGAGAAAAATGAGTAAAACAAACAAGGAATAAAAAAATAAAAACACAGAACCTGGCTTGCTCTGAGATCCCTCCTGTGAGTTCAACATCCTTTCAGCTCGGATCTCTAGCTCTCTTCGCAGGCTGGTAGGGTTGTTCACAAATAGGGTCAGATGCCTCAGGCCTGCTGTGAAAGGAGGGTGGATCAGATCAGGACTCAGATGGCTTGCTGCCTGCCAAGTCTGCCACTCAGATCTGACCTGTCAGTGTCCGATCTAGCATGGGGGGAGGGGCTTCTGTCTTTCCCATTTTGATGTGATTACCTTAGGTCCCAAGTTGGAGGCTGGGTGGAGCTGTATGGGTCTATGCAGATCTCTGCCTGGTCTCAGGTCTCCAGCTGATCTTTGGTCCTGCTGTGGCTGGAGGCCGAACCAGGGGAGGTGGAGTGGGAGATAGTTGGGTGATAGAAGTTGGCATGGGTGCAGCTGGTGAGGGAGCTTGGAGCTCCATGGGGCTGGGAGTCAATGGCTGCCTCAGTCAGGGTGGTGATGGAGACTGTGGCATTGACCATGACAACTGAGCAGTGCGTGGAACCCAGGGACTGTGTATCATTCATTAATTAAGGTTATATACTTTTCTTCCTCGCTATTCTCTGGATTCACTTCATTTTCTTTCTTCTAAAGACACTAGGAGTTTGCACTATCATTGATAATCAGTAACACAAACTCTTGCATACAGTTTTACAATGTCTTCTAGATACCAATAAAGTAAATTTTACATTGAAGTTATTTGAATCACCTTGTGCTTAAAATTCCATTATATTTCTTTGACTATGTGTTGAATCTGAAGCTTTGTCACAAGAGGTAAAGCAACAACTTTAACATGATGGTATTTATTTTATTATTTTTAGAAATATGATAGAAATTATTCCTCTTGTGAGATTACCTTCAATGATGTTTTGTTCTTTGAAATAATTTAGTTAACTGTATTAAGGGATGTCAGGATATTGTAGGTAAAACAAACAAAAAAAAGCAAAAGTACTTATAACTAGATGTCATAATTAAATTAAGCCACTGTCATCAATTTTGACTACTTTTCCTTGAGTTGCTTATTAATTTTGCTATACCACTTTGAATCATCAATGGGTAATTTTTTAAATTAGGTTTGATTTTTAAACCAGATGAAGTCAATAATATCTTCTATTTATATATATGAATTATAAAACCGATAAACAAAACTTTAAAAATATTACCAAATAAGATTTAAAAATTATACAAATCAGGTTTTGTAATTACTTAATAAAATGAAAATTATCACTATCATTCAGAAGAGTGATCGACATTTGTATGACACTGTATATTTAAAAATTTCACAAGTATTTTACATACATCTGTGAAATACATTTATGTTTGTATTCTGTATTTGTATCTGCATTTGCAGTTTGGGACCAGGACTTGTAAATAAATTATATGTTTACATTAAGATAGTCATTTTCTGATTTGATATGTGCTTATTAACTTCATTTGATAAATCAAGAATTTTGCAGGGAATAATGGGAGTTACAGAAAAGGCTGTCATGGTCTCTACTATCAAGAGTAAAAAAATCAAGTTGTATAGATTATATAAAAAAGAAAGCTTAAACATCAGTCTGTGGGCCCAATGGACAAAGTAAGTTATTTATTATTAAATAAAAATTATCACCTGTGATTTTTGTTAATAGTTTTTATTGATATTTTATTCACATACCATATAATTCATCATTTAAAATTTTGCAGTCCTGTGCTAAATATAGTCTCCAGAAATTTTGAGGTTTTACTACTATTTCCAGAATATTTTCAACACATCCAAAAGAAACTCCATACATCTCACCATCCATCTAGGCCTCAAAAACTACTAATCTATTTTATAGTTCTGTCGATATTTCAAATACAGACAATTAATATGAATAATTATATTACATACTATCTTTTTCATCAGGCTTGTTTCACTTAGTGTAATGTTTTCAAGACTATCCCTGCATTAGTATAGATGTAAAAAATCATTTGACCATAAATGCAAGGGCTGATTTCTGGATTCTCAATTCTATTTCATGTCAGCCCTTAGGGCCAGTCCCACACTGTCCTGATTATTATAGCTTTGTGCTATATTTTAAATTGAGATGTACGAATCCTCTGCCTTATTTTTTCCTTTAAATTTGTTCATTATTGTGAGTTCTTTTCATTTTTGTATGGATTTTAGGATTAATTCGGTATTTCTGCAGGACAAAAAGACAACTTGTATAGGTGTCAGTTAGAATCAGTTTGAGCACTAGTGCTATATTAACCACAATCTGTCTTTAAATTCATAACATACATTATCTTTTTTAAAGTTTGAGTTTTATTTTGTTTCAAAAATGTTTTCTTTCAGTGTGTAACTCTTAGGTATTTAGTTTACAATTCTTGTACTTTATTTTTGTATGCTATTAGACATGAAATTATGAATTAAAGTGGCAAGAGAAAACACTTGTGTCTTTTTTAACTAATCATGGGAGAGAGGCAGGAGAAACATGCAGCCTTTCTCCACAATGTGTAATGTTAGCTGTATGTTTTTATATAAACAGCTCTTATCAAGTTTGAAAAGTACCCGTCTATTCCTACTTTGTTGTCTGTTTTTTCCAGGAAAGAATATTGGATTTAGTCAAATACTTTTTCTGAATCTAATCAGAAAATAATGTGGGTTTGTCTTTTATTCTGTTAGCATGGTATAGTATTTTGATTTTTTTAAATGGTAAAACAACCTTGCATTGCTGGCATAAATAGCATTGGTAATTGTGTATAATTCTTTGTATATTGTTGGATTCAGTTTACTAATATTTGTTGATGATTTTTGTGTCTATACTCTTAGGGAGTTTGCATCTGTAGTTTTTATTTCTTAAAGCTTTTTTTGTATTTTGTTTAGTTTTGTTGTATTTGTTTGGAATCAGGATAATATTGGACTCATAGAATGAGTTTGGAACTATTTGCAATCATTTAGGAAAGATTGTTATGAATTATTTTTTAAATGTTTGATAGAGATCATCACTGAAGCAACAGAAACCTGAGTATTTTATTTGTGAAAAATATTTTTAAATTAGTGGTATATTTATTTTTATATGTCTATTAGATTTTCTATTTCTTCGTGAGTCCTTTTTAATTGTGCATTTCAAAGAATTATTTATCTTATCTAAGTTATCTAAATTTTTGGCATAGAGTAGTTAATTTAGACAAATATATTTCTCTTTATTTCTTTAAAGATAGTAATGATACAGTCATTTATTTTCAGTTTTAGTATAGTTTGAGCCTTTTTTATCAGTCTAGCTAAAGTTTGTCAATTGTATTGATTCTTTCAAAGAACGAACTTTTGCTTTATTGATTTATTTTTTAGTATATTCATTTCACTTTAATACTTATCATTTCCTACTTTCTATTGTGTTTGGATTTATCGGTTTTTCTGTTCATTATTTTCTAAGATAGGAGATTGAGTAACTGCATTGAGATTTTAATGTGGGCACTTACAGTTGTAAATTTTCCCACTGTGTTATCTGAATCACAGAACGTCTAGAGAATTTTACTTTCATTTCCATTCATGTTTAAGTAATTCCTACTTTCTCCTGTGATCTCCTCTTCATTCATTTGTTATTTAGGAGTCTGTTGCTTGATTTTCTTTTTTATTTCAAACACACTTCTTAACATTCCTTTGTGATTTATAATTAATAACATGTTGTACAATTTCAATTATTTTAAAATTATTGAGCTGATTTCGGCCTAGTATATGGCCTACTTTGAGAAATGTTCTATGGGTTTTAGAGAAGTACATATATTCCGTAATTGTTTGCTGGAAGGTATATAGATGTTTAGATTTTATTGGATTTTAGTGCTATCATGTTTTCTACTTCCTTGTTGATCTTTTGACTATTGAAAGTGGGAGAAGCCGACTCGGTGGCTCAACCTGTAATCCCTAACCCTAACCCTAACCCTTTGGGAGGCTGAGGTAAATGGATTGCCTGAGCCCGCGGGTTCGAGACCCGCCTGGGCAGGCGAGAAGTCATCTCTACAATAAATCAAAAAATTAGCCGGGCGTGGTAGCACGCGCTTGTAATTCCGGCTACTTGGAAGGCTGAGGCGGAAGGATCGCCGGAGCCCAGCAG